>NW_008651340.1:0-15091 GCF_000695815.1 Acanthisitta chloris
CTGCTTTAGTATTTACTTGTTTAAACTGTTGCTGAGATAGGCAGTGAGCACCAGATGCTGCCTGAGTCGTTTCTCTTTTTCATGGTGATGAATTGTGCTGTGTACCTAGTGCCCTTGGTAGGAAGTGCTGTGCTAAATTTAACTCGTCGTACTTGGGTAAATCAAGGCAGTTCCAGACACCCAAGGCTGGAGTACAGGAGTGATGTAAGATGTCTTAGAGCTGCTCTTCCTCCCTTGCCAATGGACGATTATATCCCACCTGTATGGAAAAGAGAGCAAACCCTTTGCCAGATAGGTGGGAATGTGCAAACCATTTTGGAATTTATGCCACTTAAATATCCATGTGAACAGGAATTGCATTTTCTAGTTCTGATGAAGAAAGACAAAGTATTGATTGTGCCTTTGATTGTGGGTTTTGTTTTTGTGTTTTGTTTTGGGTTTCTTAATAAGGGTAGAGGAAATATTGAAACCTTTCAAGATTCATTTAATCTTCATGATAAAGTCTACTTTCATATTTGCAGTTCTAATTTCTGGCCTTGATGTGTTCACTTTTTGCCAGTTAAGTTCAAATGGGTAGAAATAAACAAAAAAATTCATACTCACAGGAGTTATCACATGAAGATAAAGTTGGCACAAGGGCCTCTGTCATTTTCATAAATATGAAAAAATAGTAGTAATGAAACACTACAGCAGTGTGACATTCTCTCTGGGTGGGTAGCAGAAGGATGGGACAAAGCACAGCATGGCTTTAGCAGGCTTGACTCTTGACTAAAGAAAGGTCTCTTTGGTATTCTGATGCTAAAAATGTAGGCTAAGACTTCCCTTTGAAGTCCTGATTTGGGAAGTCCCGTCTTTACCACATCTAATTTCTGCATTAGATTCCAGAGCAGATTTAGTCTCTTTTAATCTGCAGAGCAGGGTTCTGGAGTGAGTCTTTGTTAAAATAAAGAAATGTATGGCTGTATGTATTTGTTCTGAGATGTGCTATTTTTAGTTCTGAATACACACTTATGAATCCATCATTCTGCAGGTTTCTCCTTTCTGTTGCCTTGATAGCAGTTCAGTCTAATCAGTATGCAATGGATGATGTTTTTACTCTCTATATTTAGCTGCTGATGTTCATGTACTACTTAGTATTCTGTATTGTTCTTTGTAGTGGGCATCCTGCATAGATAGATGGGCCACAGGCCTTTGTCCTGAAAAATGCATCATCCCTGCTGACATACTGGGCTTTTTCAAGGGGTGAAGAATGTTAGCCTAGCATCCTTTAAGACTAGTGGAGTCTTTAGATATATTAACGTGTACTTGTTCTTTGTGTGTGCCTCACACCTGGGGGAGAGTAACCTCAGAGAGAATGTCACACTGCTGTAGTGTTTCATTACTACTATTTTTTCATATTTATGCAGAGAGTATGGGTGTTCTGTCAGAAGCAGGTTTGTAGTCCAACAGGGTGTTGCAGCTTTAGGATACCAGGCTAAGGTGAACTAGGAAGTAATCCAGGACATAGTAGGATTAGGCCACAGGGTGAAATCTGGTCAATTACTTTTCTACCTGAAAATCTCTTTAGCTTCTAAGTATATTTTTTCATTATAGCACCTATTACTGTGACAGATGTGACTTTCCATAGACATTTGACAAGTGGCTCATCGTTTCCTCTGGAAGTCATTGGCTATTTCTTACCCACCTTCTTCATGTTTAGCATTTTAGGCCAGTTTCATTTCACTCGCCGTGAAACAAGCAACAGCCATCATTACATGTGACTGTGTGTGCTGTTGGAAAAGTCACTGGATTGTAAGCATTGCAACAGCTTTTGTAGGTGCATGTGGTTTTAAGCAATAATAGCTGTTCTAATGAATTATTAGGACATGTTTCAAGGTGGAAAGATGACTTAAGAAATGCTGCTATTTCCCCTCTTCTTTCTAATGGCAGATTTTTGTTGGCGACTTAGTTTTACGAATTTCAAATAAACATTTGTTTTAGAATACTGATTTGTTGTTAGTATATCAGCTGGGATGATGCACAGTGGTTGGGGTGACTGCTGGAGTCACGTGTGTCATTGACTTTTGTTTTCAATATCATGGTATGGATTTGAATGCTCTTGGGAGTTCTGTGCTCTATGTACATCCTGACTGTGTGTCAGTCTGCCAAGGTTCACTCATAGGAGAAAAGTAAGACACGACGGAAAATAATTGGTGCAGAATGTGAAATTGGAATGTGAAGATAAAAAATGTGAGTCTCATTACCTTTTCGGTTACTGTGGCTTTGTGATCTTGCTTTTTTCTGTTGATAGGTTGATTCAAAAGTAAACTAATAAAGCTGAAGAACTAGAATATCAAACAGGACAAATTAATATAGTTAGGGAGAACGTTCTTGTGAGCTTACTTTCATTTTGGTTTCACACTGATATAAGTTCATTTTCAAAGTGAATCTTACACCTCCAACCTGTCATCTCATTTTTGACGTTAAATGAGAGCCTGAAAAGGTTTGGGTTTATTTGATCCAGGCAGGTGAAGCAGTCTTGGATATTCTTCTTTCTCAACACTTCTTGCAAGCTTTTTGTCAAGTACCACAGCATTGCTGAGATTCAAAGTTTACAGGTTGGGTCACAAAATGATGTAAGTTCTTGATGACACTGGGAAAAGTGGGTAGAGATTTATCAGTCCAGTTATGCTGGTCCAATGCCATGAGTGTGCTTTACATAGGAAAAGTTGTTTTCTGATTCCTAACTTAATTAAACTGTAAATTAAATCCTGATTATCTCAAGGTCATATTTAAACCACAGGAAATCCTTTGTCCTACAGGGAAACATTTTTGTACTGTGCCTTTTAGAGCATAAAACAGTGTGTGTGTGTCTTCCCCAGCTGCACAGGTGGCTTTGGACACAGCATGGCACCACACTCATTCAAAGAATGCGATTGTGCTTTGACCAAGAAATTTAATTGAGTGCTTTGTTTGATTAACAGGCATCTATCACCTGTAGTCAAGAAGACCTTTTGCCACCTCTTTTTGACAGGGTATTTATAAAACATTCTTTTGGCTTTGGTTCACTGAGTGGGGTGGAAGTCACAAAAAGCAGGATGGATTAAATGCAGTGCACTATGTTTTGCAGCCACTGGGAATAATTATGCAATAGAATTGTTTTTCTCAGCTTTGTTATGGTGTTGGGGAGTGTGGTAGCAACAAGAAATGCAGTTATTTGTGGTATTTGTGGTGTTACCGCTTTGGTAAAGGGTGGTATTTCGGTTCCTGCTTGTGTTTGGTAACCTTTAAACCCCAGCTTTTGTAGTCTCCCAGACTTCCCAGTGCTACAGGTAAAACCAGTTCAAAGCACTGGATTAGAGTTCCTAGATGTTACTAGCAGGATATGTCCATAGTAATGTGCTCAGGTTACTAATGCTTTGTTTTTCTTTCGGTATTTATTTCTTTTTGGTTTGAATCATCTGCCAAAAGAAAGGCTGATTTCAATGAGGAGTGCTCTGCCATGCAGCACGTACATGTGAGAAAGAAGACAGTTTTTTTAATTAAGTGGAAAATATTGAGTGGTATACCCGCTTTTTACTCCTAAAGTTATAAATGAGCCAGATTTGTTTGTCAAACTGTAAGGTTTGAAATGAAATGACGACAATAGTACTCTTGTTAGCCAAGAACTGGACTTTATATATGAAGGCATCCTTTCCGCTTCATTGCTCCTAAGCTTATTTTCAAAGGTAGTTTAGACTGCATCTTCTCAAATAATTTAACTGGTACTAGCACCCCAAGCCACACCACAAAACATACTTGTGGGCCTGAACGGAACAGATCTGACTCCAAACTACCCTGGCTTGTCTTTTCACCTTGCCGCTGTTGACGATGACCAGGTGGTTGTGTTGCTGTGCTGGAAAGGGTTGCACAAGGATGAGAATGAGCAGTTGGGAGGCTGAAGGAAAGTGGAGCACTGAACAGGTCTGGCCTCGCATTAGTCAGTTTCTGAATAGTCTTGCAAAGTATTTCTGATTCTTTTTTGATAACTACCAAAACAGCACTGTGCTTTGTTATGCTTTAGAAATACTGAGAAACAGCAGAAAAGAATTTTTGCTCATCTTGTGATTTACAAGCAACTTGAATAACTATTATTCATTCATAATTATTATTATTGAATAACTAGGTTACCTGATGTGAATAGAAGAATAGCTCAGATGGTATGGATTCTTATCAGTTTTCATTATATGGGTACATTTGGCTTTAAGGCTGTGTCCACCCTACCAAAGCAAGCTGTGTCAACAAAGTGAAATCAAGATTTTGCTGTGCTTCCCCACTCCCCAGACAGGATTTAAACAGTTGTCTTGCCATGTGGAGAAGGTCAGCTGAGTGCAGCATATGTATTTGCCTAATATGTTTGAACACATCGCCCTAAAGTTTATTAGACTATTGTTTTTCATTGGCCTTTTTACTGCCTCTTGAAAATTGCACTGCTGGTGTGGGAACGAGAGCTTCGCTTTCGCAACCAGCCTTCCCCAGCCTCCTTACCCCGGGTAAGAAATTGTTGATGGTGAGTGCTTTGTATCCACAGAATTAGCTTGTTTGACCTGAAAGGTCTTCAACCTTTCAACCAAGGGAACAAACATCTGTTTTCAGACTTCTTAAAAGTCCAGGGCACATACTGTAAGTTAAAAACCACTGTCTTAAAAGAATATACTTACTTAAAAGAAAGTGGCTAGAAAAGACTAACTGGGGGTTTAATTTGCAGTAGTTATTTTGACCTGATCTTTCTTGGAGTGCAGCATGTTAACCTAATGCAGTTTCACTGTGGCTGCTTCAGGACAGGGCAGGGCGGGAGGCTGAGTTTTGCCTGGCTGCTCTTGCTCTCTCCTGTTCAGCTGTGTCTGCTATTGGTTGAATTGGCTCATGTAACTGGCTCACAGCTCAGTGCAGTGCGTGGAAGCAGTGGGAGCACGAGGCTGGGGAAAGTAAACAGACTGACACAGTCTGGTGTTTCCCACAGTTAAATGAAACCACACCTGTAGCCTGTGTTGCCGATTGCCGCGCAGGCATCTGACTGCAGATGGAAGGGCAGCTTTGTTATCTGGGTAGGAGGATCTAACTTCAGGCCATTGTCAAGAAGCATTGCTCACCAGGCCTGCTCCTCTGCATCCCGAGTGAGACAGCTGATTAAAAACAGTAAAATTATTTCCATTAATAGAGCTTTTTGTTGCCAACTTACTGCTCTGCTCTATTATAGGTCATTTTGCAAACTTACCAGTGTTAGCATAAGGGGAGCAGAAGGGGCACATGATGGTGAATAGATCCACCCAGGTAGCAGCTGTCAGATTGGCATATCTGTATCATAAAACATGCTGTAAGTTACCTGTGCAAGGAGTTAGTGCATCTGCTAGTGCATGTACACAGTGTCTTGGCTTTGGTGGCAAAGCTCATAAAGAAGCTGCTGTAGCTACTGTTTCTCTCTGTCTGTACCCATTGTAGTTTGCTGGTCTGTGTTGTGCCAGTTACAGCTGTATGCTGAGGACTGCTCTGCATTCTGAATACCTAAAATTATAAACATAGCCCACTTGATACTTTTATTTTCTGGTTTTCAACCCAGATTATTTTCATGAGGCAGTTGGTAATGTGGTCTTACACAGGCTGCCATCTGCAGAGCAGAGCATCAGATGAGAACAGGAAGAACTGATCTGTAAAAGGTGGGCAGGAACTTCTGCAACCAGCTTCTTTGTTGGCAGTCATGAAACTACATCTTCACCACATAGCATTTATTCCTGACAAACTTGTCCATGTAGACAAACTTCTGGTATTTAAGCTATACTAAATGTGCTGACATTTACAGCTCTCTGAGTAGGAGTGCTGTGGTGGAAAATTATTTGAAGGTGAAGGGAAGGGCTAGCATAGCCTTTGCTGGGTAGGAAGCTACATGATCTGCAACAGCAGAAGGAAGCTGAAATCATATGACTCTGCAGACATTGGGAAAAGAACTGCTTTCAGGATTAAAAGAATGGTTATTTCAGCTCTGTCATCTATACTTTGTTTCTTCATTTTTTTTTCTAACTTATGCTATTGTCATTTTCCTCGGCAGTCTCTCTTTATCTTGCCAACCATGAACGTATGCTGTAGGCATACATGCTTCTAATAGATAGGGTCATTTGCAAATACATTTGCTTCTCAGATTGCTGATCTCTGAACCAAAGCAGAAAAGCAAGGAAGGGGGAGAGAGAGATTTTGGGCTTGCCTCTGTTGCTTTAGCTTGCCTGGTTTTCCTGCCTGATTTCAGTCTGAGGTAGCTGTGTGGATGGCTGTGTAATTGCTGGCGTTGCTGTTGGGTCCCAGTAGCCCTAGGGGTGCAGTTCTTGACCAGAACTGTTTGAGGGTTGCTGTGGTGTCCTAATTTAGATGAAATGTTAGAGGAGTTGAAATGCTTTTTTCCCCCCCACCTTCTTTCTTCCTGTTCTGTGCAGAAATGCAGTAATTGCTTTGAATTCTTTCTTAGTTTGGTGGCAGTGAGTCAGATTCTTAGCTGGTGTGTTTGGCAAAGCTCTTCTGTAAGCACAGCAGTGCTGTTGTGCTTTGGCTGGGGACGTGTCCCTTTGCTTCTGCTCAGGGCATGGAGCCCCACTTGCTGTTTGAACAGTTTGACCCTTGTAAGCAGGGACAGGAATCTTATTTTCTGTCTGATGTAGGGATTTGTTTCAGTAGTAAAACACCTATCTGTCCTTTGCTGCTGTGTGATTTCAAAAAGTTTTAATTTAAGGTGTGGTAGAAGCAGAACTGATCTTGCTTTAAAGAGAGCATTTAGAAATAATTTTCATGCTTTCTTCATGCACTAAAGTTTTGAAGAACTGGGTGTTTAGACAGGTAACTGAGAGCCTCCACTATGCAGGTGCTGAGGGACTGTGCAAAATGATGTCGAGTCAGGTATTAGAAAATGGCCACAATTTGATCAGTATCTCTAGCAGTTACTCAAATATGTATTGTCAGCTGAAGCATTTTATCAAAAAGCTCAGAAAAAGTTCTGAAATTATGGAAACTGAGGCTGAAGCAAATAGGAATTTGTAAACGTCAGTACTACAAAAGTCTCGGTATTACTGATTTAGATGCTCCTGCCATTGGCTGCATATTGGCCCCCATCACCTCAACGGGCAAGTCAGTGGAGTCGTGGGAGATCTGTGCTGGTCTTTGTGTCTGAGGAGGAAAGGCAAATGCTTTGTCCTTTGGAATGAGGAGGTCCAAGAGGGTGTAAAGCCTAGTGTTTTCTCTGCAGGATTACTTCCCAGCCTCAGGTCACTGAGCTGTGGGGGTAATGCTACCTGAACAAATGGACTTGTGAACCCTTGGTAAGACTTGTACAGATACTTGAAAGGAAACCTGCAGATCTGAGTAATAGTGTGAGACACCTGGACGACTTGGTCACTCTGTATGCTAAAAATGAGATTGGCGTATTGCTGTTGCCTTGAAAGAGTCTGTGTTGGTGTTGCAAACTGTGTTTGTAAGTGGTTTGGCTTCCTTGAAACAAGCTGTTTGAGCAAAGAGTGCTACAGAGTTAACATGCGGTTTTAACCACGCACAGCTGTGGAGCAGGTTTTGAGCCCAGCATGATTACCAAACATTGGACTCTTTTCTGTTCACAATTATGGTGCTGTTACTGACCTCTAGAAAATTATTTTATTTGAAATTTGTACACACTGAATCTTAAAAAAGCCAAACCAGTTATGTAGAAGCAACATAAGGTAAAACACTGCTTAGAGTATTTTGCCTGTGCTGTATTTTTTCCTTTCTTGTTCTCCTGTTTTTGTCTCTCCAAAAGTCTATCATTATGGAAAGACATACTTAAAACTTGGCTCAGCCCCTTCTCTCCTGCAAGACCGAATTGTTCTTAAGGCGAACCAATTTAATTGTATTTCAACTGCTTCCTTTTTGCATTGTTTGTTTCTGTTAGGTAAATGGTCCCGGTGGGGTTAGTGTCTTCAATACCTTGTATGGTCCAAAGTGTTATTATATTTCAATCTGATTCTGTTAGCATTATATTGTGCTAGGGCAGAAAGACAATGGTGTGCGTTGTTTTTTTTGTAACATAACCAAAGTTTTCTTTAAAGTTATTTTGGTCTTGGACATACAGTAGCTCTCCCTGTCTGAGCTCTGAACGTGACCGTGGTGGAAGAACAAATTGATGCTGAATGCAGATGGCACCAGTGTCCTGGAGCTGTACTGTAAGAGCGTCTGGGAATAATCATGTAGAAATGCTGTTGCTGAGCTCATGGGAGGTTTTGGGGGTAGGAAGCCGTTTTTCTGAACAAACTTCTTTTTTTCCTTGATCAGTATCACTGGCTTTGAACCACAGAGGATGGTTCCAGGAATTGTCCTGCAATAATAGTTCTTTGAAAAACTGGTTGTAAATTTGCATTGATGCTGCAGGGCTCTAAACTGAGGGATCAGAACTGAATCCATCTTTTGAGGCCTTTCCATGTTTATCTGTTAAATTGCTACATGTCACTCCTGGTTATCATTCTCTTCTGTTAGCAACCATCCTTTATGTTTAACTGTAGAGTTTGCAGGAACCTTTCCAGGTTACTTCTCGCACTGAGGGAGCCCTGCCTTGCACAGGCAAGCTGCTGCTGTAAAATAAAGTCATCCCTTACAGCCCTCTCTCTTCCTCCTCTGCCCCCAGTCTGGTCTCTTTTATAAAAGGGTTTGGAAAACCTTCCCCCCTCTTGCCTGGCCCTGTTTCCAAAGGGAGTTGTCGGTAAGTGGGGCTGGGCCTCTGGCCTTATCTCTGTTGTCAGAGCTGCCTGCTTGGTAGGTGGCAGTGGGGGCAAGGCTTTTGGAATGAGACTTTCCTGTGCTGAGGGAGGCCCTTGTTTTTTTGTTTTAACAGCTTCCTATTGTTTGAAGCAGCAGGTTGTCCCCTCCCACACTATTCTAGCTCTTTCCTCCTCCCTTAAATAATTTTTCCGTGCAAGTATTACTCAGAGCAGTTAGTCTAGCAGTGAGTCCTCTGAGAGTTTTCCCAACTCACTCTGATCTCCAGCTTTTGTTGCAATACCAGTGTGGAGTTCACACAACAAATAGAAAGTGGCTTCTGAAGGTAAGTCTTTCTGATTTTTAAATCTGTTGTTTTAATTCAGTGTCGCCAATGCTGTACCATGACTTCTTTTATTGATTGAATCCAAGTTGTCATAGGAATTCTATATATGGCACTGAAAGGTAGAAAATTTTGCTTTTAAGTGTGGCTTGACTTTAAGATGCAAATAAATAGTATTGCTTCAGTTTGATAATAGTTTGCTTTTCAGTGTTCCAGTTCTGCTGTCTAATGATGTTTCATATGTGTACATTTTATTCATGGTGTTCTAACTCTGTGATAGGCACTTTCTAAACCATAAGTTGCCTCTGGTCCACCATGCTATAGCTTCTTCTATCTAATAGTATTCTTGATAGATTTGAAGATAAAGCCAGTCAGAATCTCCTCTCACCTTAACAAATGTCACAGCTGGAAGGGATGCTGGCAGTTCATTTTCCATCCCAGTTACTTTACAGTGTAATTATTACATACTCAGAAACTCTCCAGCCTGTCATTTTGATAAGTTAGATGTGGTTTTCCTTCCCTCTACCTGTTGATGGAGGTTGAATTCTGCATTAGAAAGTTGGTAATGAAATGAGGTACTAAATATATGTAGAGCTTTTCTATTATTTTAATGTGTTGATTTATAAAAGTCAACTTAGTTCAGCTTGTAGGAAATAAAGCAAGCCCCTCTCCTCCCCTCTTGCCATCCCTCCAAAAGTGCTGATTTTGTGAGCTGAATTTGCTTCTGTGAGCCTAAATGTGAACTGCCCACCTCAGAGCACTGGGGAAGGGAGAGAAGGGCCCTCTTCCCTACTCTGGTGGTCCTGTGATTTTGGCTTAATTTGTTTATTTAATGAGGTTACTCAGACGTTGCCTGTCTGGGATATGTCCTTTTTCTAGCACATTGTACTTCGTGGGAGTTAGAGAAGCCTTAGGCTTTTTTGTGTTTTAGACAGGCAGTTAAGAAACCTCTTGGGTTTTTTGACAGAGAAGCATTGCAATGGACAAACAAGGATTTATGTTTCCTGAAGATGTTAATTTATAATGTAGTTTTGCCTATAGGTTGCAACAGTGATCTCAGAGTTGTAGGTGTCTTAAAAATCAAACAGGATGATTCCAGGTTAAAGAGTTCTCCGTTTAAGGCCAGAGAAACATGACAAACAGCCTGAGGAGTGAAGGAAGCAGACTGTGGTGGCTGTCAGGATGAACAATGGTTTTGGCACACCTGCTGCTTTGCCGCTGAGCTTCTCCGTGCTTGGCAGGAAAGGAGTGATTTGGAGGATAACCAGATAGTTTTGTAGATGTTTTTGGTATGTTTCCATCTTCTCTGAGGGAGAGAAAACAGAAGCACTTGTTTTATAATGTAACTAATGGCTGGTGAAGGCTGGCACCATCTGCTTTTGGGGCAGGATTTAATAATGCACTTAGAAATAGGAAAGTCAATATTAGGCTAGGCTCGAGGGCCCTTAGAAGGGAGTGTATGGAGACTGATGTACCATGGGAAGGGGGAATAGAGGGGTACAGCCAAAGCACTGTGTGAGAGAAATTTATCTCATACTTCCCTTCTGAATAGATATAAACATAATCAAGAAGCAAATCGAAGAGAGCTGGAACAAATGCATTTGGAGGAAGATTTTGCAGTACAGCAGTTTTTGACTCTACCATGAGCCAACTGATGTTAATCAGTGGCAGTTTCACCTAGGAGTTGTCACAGATCTAAGCTGCAAGACCAGATTACTACTTGCAAAGAATTGTGTCACACACCCATGTCATTTCATCCATTTTCCAGTTGTGTCTTTTCAGGTTCAGATGTTTTGGATAATAATAGTCTTTTTCACCAGTGTGGAATTCCATACGCATTAATACAGGAGTTCTCTGGAGTTTCTCGTGTACTTTATTTCACAAGAGGGTGTGTGTTACTATTGCTGTCCTAAATTGTTGAGTACCTGGGTCACCAGATTATATTGGAATTAGAGAACTTAGTTGGAGTGGGAAAAAATTGAGAATGCTAAAAGGCCAGAAAAATTTTCTTCTAGTCTAGCAAAGAAAATAACACCACACTCTTTGGCTCAAGTTCAGAGTGGTTTGGCTTCAAATGGAGTGACTTCAGTTCAGATTGACTAGGAATGTGAGATTTTTTCCAAATCAGCCACTTAGTTGCACATGTGCATGCACACACGTGCATGATTTATTTTATTTTCTTAATCACAGAGGAAGGATGCATAGACTCTTAATCTGGATAAAATATTTGTATTTTTTCCTGTTTCCCTTACAGGTGTGTGTATAAGGAAGTGTGACTTGTTGTAATGCTGGTTAAGCAATGGATGATGATGATGATGATAATTATAGTAGCAGCATGTCTGTATGCTTGCTTCTAGTATTGAAGGAAAATTTTGTTAATGATTTCTCAACAAAGCAGTTATCATGGTGCAATGACATGACTGAAAATACCATTGTGGTGTGGTAACTCTTCTTGATAAAGATAGCTGTTACAGGGGTAGCTTTCCCAGATGTCAGGTGACTGTTCCTTGAAGCCTGGTTATGCTGAGGGAGAGGATTTGTAAACAGGGTAGTGTTTGGTTTTGTTGTTTTATTGCCTTGCTGCTGTTCAGGATCCACATTTCTTTCTGCACTTAGCTGCTAACGCAACAGTTGCTTCTCTTCAGCAGCTTCTTGTGTCACCAGCATATTGTCTGGGGAATTCTGGGGAGAACAAGTTATATTGTACAGTGTTACAATGCTTGTAGTCCTGAACCTGGAGCAGTATCAGCAGGTCTTGAACTAGCAGGATTTGGCAAGAGAAGGTGTGGGAAACATATGGCATGTGTCTGCTGTGCAACTGGGAGGTGAAGACTCTGTCCTGTGACCAGCTCTAGGAGGTCCTGGTGAGGGATGTGTGCTGTGTGATCTGTACAGGGGGCTGGAGGAAGAAGCAAGCCTCAGAGACCATTTTGGATTGCTGTGACGCGTTATGGAGTTCTCCACAGGGTTTGAAGTGGATGTGTCTAATCCTTCTCCTGTGATGAGTTCCCAAAAGAATGAAAGGATTTTACCATCCAAAAAGCCAAAATTTATTTAAATAAGTACTAGAAATTTTCTAAATTTCTAAAAAGAGAAAGTTCAAAATAACTAAGGAAAGCAAAATGGAAATAAATGCAACTTTCCTGTTACAAACTGTCTCACCTTCCCAGCGCATCAGTTGCTGAGTGGCCCCAAATGACTTAATGGAAATTTTGTGTCCTAAAACCGGCCATACCCTGCAGTCCCTGGAGCCCTCATCTCTGGGCACCTCTGGTATCTTCCCAACAGGGATGGGGCAGGATGGGGCTGTACCCCTGCTGCCAAGGGTGCTGCATGGCCCATCCACACTCTCAAAGGATCACACACATAATTAGAAGCCAGAAACCAAATGCTTACATAAATGTTATCATCCTGAGACCCAGTTAGGTTCCCATCCCCTGCTGCGTGTGATGGAGCGGAAGAACCCCTAGAGCTGCTGTTCTCTTGCCTGAGACCTTTCCCCAAAGCTTCTCTGTGCCCCAGCCCCATTCCTTGAGGCACTTTGCTTAAGGGGTGCCACACATCATTGTAGGCTATGCACTTTTCCCTACGGGGGGGGAAAGATGAGCTGAGTGCACAGAATGTGTAAGAGTTTACGATTCTGTGGTTTCTAAATTTCTTGTGTTATATGCTGGAATAAGCCAGAAGCTGTGTAATCCTTTGTGTTTAACCTCGCAGCACCTCCTGGGAGTCACTGTTCAAAGGGTATATGGTTTCTGCCAGGTGCATGTTGTTTTTAGTTTCACAAGTGATTTTGGCCATCAGTGCAGGATCAGATTTGGGAGGATAACTGAAGTAGCTGCTTGCTTTTCTGTGGAGCTCAGACCCACAGCAGCATTGAAAGAGTTGAACTATTGCTGAAAGGAATTAAACTAAATCCCTGAAGTAATCATCCTTTTATTTACAGTACAGGCTGAAATCCTATTGTCTGATGTTGAGCTAGCCTGCACTTTTCTCTAGCTCCTCTTTCAGTGTTGACCTTAGTGGCTTTAACATTTTTTGTTGGCTGGGTGCTTTGCAGTGCTGTCAGGCCAGGCCTTGTTTTTGTATATGGGAGCATGTGTATGTAGCCTTAAACTCATTCCTTTTCATTCTGTTTTAAAATAATAACAACAGCAAGTTTTATTAAGGGTGTTTTCCTTTCCACGTGTTTGTTAAATGTATTATACCTTTCCTGGGCACCTTCAGAATTCTGTGTTAATTTCATCTTTAACAGGCTTCTTCCAAAGAAAAGAACTCTTGCGACTTACCTCTTCACGATCCTTTTCTGCAACCCAGAGTAATGTGGAAAGGCTCCTTTCAGGGTATATATACCTCCTCTTGAGTGCTTCCCAGTTGTTTAGGGTTTTTTTTGTAGGGAGCTTCTGGTGCCACTCAGTAGTGTCATTTTATCACCAGGCAGAGAAAAAATAAATCAAAGCTGTTGACATCATTCTTCTTTTTCTTACCCCAACACCCAACTGGTCTGTTCAGCTTGTATTGTACTGCATTTGCACAGCTTCTGCTTCTGTGACCCTTTAGGACAGAGCCTGCTTGTGCTTAACAAGAGTCTTTTTCATGCTCTGTGGATCTCTCCAGGCCACAGCAGGACACAAAATAATCCCTTTTGCATTTGGTAGCTTCACAGTACTTTTCTGGTGAAGATGAAATAACCTTTCTGAATGAAAACAATAACATAATCTCCATAAGCCTGGTTTTGCTACAAGGTAATTGTGTCCTTTTATAAAATGAACAGTAGTTCATTCATTTTTTTTCCCAGCAGATCCTTAGACTTTAAGATATTAAAACCTGTAAGGAAAGAGTTGTATAAGTTTTTTAAATCAGTATGGAAGTTTCTTAGGACAACATCTGGTAAGACTTAGAGAACCAGTCTCTTTGAGTAGCAACTTAGAAATTTGAATTCAGAGCTTGATTTCAAAGAGGTCAGAGTTCTGTGCAAGTTCATATGCAAATCTCATGGCTTCACCTTAGTATTAGTTCTAACATAAAATGAAAGATCTGTGTTTCAGAAAGCTTGTTTATGCAATCTGCTTTGCACACATGAAGCTTCCATCTGTGTATGTGATGCATATTCTCTAATGTTTTAGTTTCTGAAATGTGTTTGACAAGTATACTGTGTATGACAACCAAAGTATCTTTTGGCTCTTTTAGCCATGTACTCCAATTTTCACACAGTGAAATAGGTTAAACTTGGTTTGAAGGCTTTTTTTGCAACCGCTTCAAAAACAGATATCGGGGTGGTTTTGTTCTCCAAAGTATTTATCCTAGTGTATCTTTCAGAAGATATCTTATACCAGAAGAATTTAAGCATTTTGTCCATTTCTAAGGGGCTTCTCAATGGCAGTAAAATTCCACGTAACGGAGGTAGCTGCACATCCTATTGTACAAGGGCTCCTTTCCTGTGTTTGCAGGAGTCGTTATGTGATCTTGCCTGTATTTGATGCTTAGCTGTGAGTTGAGGACTGTTGTGCATTCAGTTGTCATTATCCTCTTCTATAAAATACAGAGCCCTGCAGAATGGCTATTTATTTCATGAGATAGTTTGATGGGGTGGATCTGCTGCTGAGGAGAGGCACAGGATGCCCATTTTGCTCAGCTAGCAATGGTCCTGTTGGCCAGGTCTGGGCTTAGGGAGCAGGAGCCACAGGGAAGCTGTGGCAGCTTATTACAAACACTGTATTTTGCTAGTTTGGGATGTAAAGTTTTGAGGTTTGCTTCCTATTCGGGCAAGGAAAAGACCCAGCTCATCAGCTTGCAGAGAGTCTTTTGCTCTGTCATTTCCCTAAATGCATTGATCAGATGTTTTCTTCTGCTGGTCCTCCTAGTTGTATAGAAAACAAGAAATCAGGCTTTTAGGTCTGCTCCCCCTGTTATCTGTTCCAGGCTGTTGGTGAGGTATGTGGTGTCATGGTGTAGGTTTACCCCAACCTGTTTGTATTCTTCTTTCCATATGCTATCAACTGCCATTGGATGTGGAATATTTTGGTT
>NW_008651340.1:15113-42953 GCF_000695815.1 Acanthisitta chloris
GTTTTTCCTACTCAGGTGCTGAAGTGTCCAGTGGGTTTTGTGGCAAAATGCTTCTGTATACAAAGCCAAATGAAGCAAAAATGAGTTTCCCTGTTCTTATTAGCTAGACTTACTCTTAACACCAAATAGTAATGATCTTAAACTCAGCTTATGTGTGTATATGCACACTCGTGATTCTGCTGAGGTGTTATTTATAGCTGTACAGCACAGACGATTGCTTAAAGAAAGAGGAGTAATCAGGATGTTGTGGATGCTGGGTGCATGGTTTATATTTTTATGTAGAAGAATTAATCTATATGATGATCTGCAGTGCAGCAGTGCTCCTTCTGCTTGTCAGTTTTAGCAAAACAGGCAAAAAATGATCTAAGCATTTAATGCTGAGACTCGGCACAGGCACCATAAACTGCTGCTCACTCTTTCTTTACTCTCCTGTTATGAGTTTCTCTATACTACTTCAGTTTTGTACCTTGGGTATGTTATTAGTCTGCCAAGAACATGAGAGTTACAAGCCATCTTGATATGTGGTAATGGTGGTATAGATAAAACATAAAATGCAGTGAATTAATAGTTTGAGAAAAATCTAGATCTATTCTTTCAATACCAAGTACTATCACGAGCTAAGAGAAAAGAGGAGGAAATGCTTTTATGGTACTAACAAATAATATTGTCTGGCCCCAGCTGTTGGTCACGAGGGAGGTGGTAATTGTGTCTGCCCACCCACTGTGGAGGTTTTCACTAGCTAGTGATAGCAAAAAGTCCATTATGTGCAAGTGTTGAGGAAAGTGATTTCTGCCCTGGGTGTCACCTTTCCCCATGAGCACTACCTGGAGAGAACAGTGCATTGCAGTATTTGGCTTTGAGATTCTCAACACATCAAGGGAAAGACCTGTTTTTCCAGCCAAAGGCTGTGTGTCTCTGGTCAGTCTGCTGCTACTCTCCATGTGTTGCTGCCTTTGCTTAATCTGCATTGTGTTTCCTTTGAAATCAAAGTATAGATAGTGCTGGACTTCTCATGTTTGCTTGTTTTCTTACAAAATCTGTCTTGTTTACCTGTAGGTGTTCTGTATGGATGTGTGTGTTAACGCATTCAGTCCTTTCAAACAGTAATTGAAATCAAGGTGTAATAAATAGAGTTTAATTAAACAGAGGGACCTGTCGTGCTGCAGTGGGAACAGCCTATGATTTGGGAGTTGATTGCTACTGACTTGTGTTTTAAGCAAGGAAAGGGGTGTAAAGATTGACAGGAGAACTCATAGCTGTAACAAGGTAGCAGTTACAGGAGAGGAAGAATTTTTCTGTTCAGCAGTGAAAATCTGCAAGGCCAGGAAAAGAATGGCAGCAGGAGTTTAGGATTTAGAAAGTTCTCAGTCATTAAGCCATATGTTGTTGAGTACTACTGACTACTTCTGAAAGCTTCTAGAAACTCTCAAGTCATTGTTGGGCTGGAATTTACCAGCTAAAGTAGAAAACTCATTTTCTTGGGTCAGTGATACTATTGGAAAATAGATGAGGTTATTTTTTTGTGAATAAGGTGCCACAGGGTAAAAGGCCTTGAAATCTTTTTCCAATAGCTGATGGCTGTAAATTACAGAATTTTGCAATCAAAATGTTTTTATATGGAGACTGACTCAAATATTGCATTAATCTTGAAGCTCCCCTTTGGAAAGCCAAGGTGAAGCTCTGGAAAGGGAATAACTGGCAGCAGGAGGCTGGCTGAGTGTTCACTAGAATCAAACCAGAACCTTCCACTTCACCATATGGTTGACAGCTGCCCTGTTCCTATTTGTGATGATTTTCTGTGTTACACAGGATTGATTGGTGATGCTTAACTGCTTTTGAGCACTTGCATAACACTTGTAGCTGCTGTGTTTTTCCCAGTTATCTAAACTCCACAAGTTATACATGGAGTGGGTTGAAAAGCTGGTTTCACCCCACCCTTCCTCCTTGTGACATGTCCAGCACCAAGCCTAGGGGAGAGCAGGGTGTTTCTTAAATGCAGGCTTGGGAGGTTGAGCTTAGATTTCATGTAGAAAGTAATACATAACTTGAGGATAAGCACTTCGAGACTCAAGGCTGGGCAGACTTTTGTAATTTATGTATATTCCTTCCCTCTTCAGCTGTCAGAAGAGTCGCTGAGGTAACTGATCCTTTAGGCTGTGTGGTGTAAAGGGGGGCTGCTGCTTCCAAAGGATTTCCGAAGTAGGACAGAAAGCTGTGGGCTTGTCTGCCTCCATTCCTGGTAACCTCCACAGCAAAGGCGTGTGCTGGAAGGACCGTGATGCATGAGATCAGTGGTTATTAATACCATGTTTCTGATATGCGTGGAAGTTTTATCTGGGGAGTAAAGTGTGTTTTGGCAATAAGCCCCACACAAAGTAAATAATGTGGCCTTTGCATCTCTAGTTCTGACCTGCACTCTCTCCTTGTTTGCCTTCAAACAGAAGCCCTTTATTACTCGATTGTCTCACACTCTGCTTTTGTAAATTGCAGTCTCTAAGAAGAGATGTTTTCCTCCAGAAACTTCTAGATCATCTTACATGTTAAGTTCTTGTTGATCAGAATGGTCTGCAATGCTGGCTTTAGCTCTTTTGAGCTGTGTGTTTGGCCTTTTTACTTAATTGTAATTTGCCTTTGAAGAATTGTCATGTTGCATTAGAGCTTTTTACTGGATGAGCATTAATAGCTTTTCTCATTATTTCAGAGCCAACTGGATACTTCGAGTCCTCTTAACTGCTTTATGAAAGTCTGGACACAGCTACCCTCCTGTCTCAGTAACTCTATGGATAAGTGGTGTATTTTTCCACTACTCTGAGCAAAAGTCTCTGTGATTGTAAGTTTGCAGAGAAGACAGGTGTTTATCAGCTGATGCCCTTCCTTCAGGGAGGGCCACTGAAATCTCTGCTAAGGCTTGGTAACCCTGGAGAACCTGCAGACAGGTGGGAAGAAGCAGAGATGTTCTCCTTGAGCTTGAGTAGGTGGAAATTTTCAGCCCCCTGCTGTCACTGAACCTTCTGCAGTTCAAAGCCAATGGCTTTCTGCTGGTGTTTTTTTTTTTTTTTTTTTTCTGTGAAAGATACTCTTTAAATAGATTTGGCTGACTGTCAGGCTTAAAATCAAATGATTCAGATTAGGTAAGTGTTCACAAGATTTCATGTTTTAAGAGGCAGTCCACTAGAATTTTATGAAACCCACAAGCATTTTGGATAAGGAAGCTGGAGAACTGTTTGCTGTAAAGAGTATTTTCATGCCATATGAAGCTGTACTTGACCCCAGAAGCTTGCAAAGTCTCACTTTAGAGTGTTTCTGCAGAATGTGGTGTGTCCATGCCCCTTGTTGGTCTGAGCTGTTAATAGGAACATAGAGTGAGTTTGTTTTTGTGTTTCATGGGTTATTTATTGGTTTGAAAAGTCAGTATAAGAACATTTCTTTCTTCATAAAATTGTTCAGTTTTTTCCTTCCAGTCACTGTAGAAGCAGTTAGGCTGTCTGCTATTTCAGAAATGCCAACATCACCACTTCAGGGAGCTGTATTCCCAAATGGCAATTTGACCCATCAATATCCTGACTACAGTTTCTTCTAGTGGTTGGTAGGCCATACAAATACAGTGGTATTGACCAAAATTAGGTGTTTGTTGTGCTAGTTTGCTCACTGATCTGTCTAGTCTTTTTAAGTTTTGGTTTCCATTATCTTAGGGTGATCTCTCAGAAATGGCCTTCTTTGTGTCTTCTGGGAAACCCGTAGCATTTGATCAGGCTTGCTGTACCCATACTCTCTGAAGTAGTACATCTGTGGATTTGGGCAAACTTTTGGTTTTAGTCTTCACTTGCAAGATTATTTTGATGGTTTTTACTAGCAACTTTTAGCCAAACATTTGGATAATTACTTTTGTATCAGGTAAGAGGAAGGATTTCCCTGGTGTCTGAAAGAGCATTTATCATAACCTTTGCAGACTCTGAGTATATTTTCCAGCAGGGTTCTGGGAAGTTAGCCTAAGATCTCTGATACTCAGTCTTGTACAACTGTACAACACTTCAGAGACTGAGAGTTGTGCAACAGCAGAATGAAAACTAAGAAAGACCAGTATGAGTCTGTTGTGGGCATCAGCAGCACTGTGAGGTGCTCTCAGTTCCCAGTTCCTGGTTCCACCCAGAAGGCACAGGGAGCACAGAGCCAGGTAATTCAAGGTTCTTCTTTTAGAAGAAGACTGACAAATGGGTGTAAGCTTGACAGCAGAAGCATTACAGACTCTTCCTCTCCCCCTTTCTCTCAGCATAGTAATCAAGGCTGAGAAAATGTGTGCCTAAAGCAGAAAATTGTTTTCCTCCGTTGTCCCATTTGTACTGTCAAAAATTCTTGGCAATAGAGATGATTGGAAATCTGCCTTTTTGTATCATCCAGGTGTGCAAACAAACTTGTCCAGTATTTCTGGCTAGTGAAGAATCTCACAGAGAAGACATTGTCAAGAGGAAGAAGTCATGCCCTGTTGGGCTGTGCAGCAGCTGACTTCTGTCAGTGACCTCTTACCTTTGAGATCACTACGCTGTTCACTCTTTTCTTCATCCAGCCTCGTGGTTATTTGGTGTTGGGAACTCTTTCTGTCCCTCTACTTTTTTTCATCACCTTCACGATTGATTTTAAACTGACTTGCAAATCTGACTGCCTTTTGGCATGTCTAGTAAATTGAGGTCCTAATACTGAGAACTCCGCAATTAAATATAATTTAATCCATGCAGAAATTGGCAAATGTTTTCATCGTTGCGGCCACGTGGAGAAAGTATGTTCTCAAGACTCGAGTTCTGAAAACTCCCTCTAGCTGGCAACAGCCTTTGGATCAGTCAATGGGATAATTCTTGTTCTTCCTCACGGAATGAGCCATGCTGCCAGGAGCCATCAGGGTGAAAACTTTAACCAAAGTCCTTTGTCTTGGACAAGTCTGTCTGCCTTTCTTCTCTTTTTGTTATGAAAAATATTTAAATAAGTGATTTAAAAACCATTTCTCACCTGTTTAGACTTTCAGAGGTGGTGTGGCTTGTGAAGGGACGACTTGCCCTCTGCTCACCAGAAGAGGTGGTAGGATCTTGGGGGTGAGGAGTCTCTTTTCTAACATCACACACATTCACACATTGCAGCATTTACTTTGCTCTGTGTTTTGAAAGTTTCTTCAGAAACAGAAGTAATGAAAAATGAATTCTAGACCTCTGCTTTTATTTAATAGTGTGGTAAATATTTAATTGGTAGTTTCAGCCATACTTAGTGCTAAATGGAAGCATCTCCTTTCCTGACTGGGTTGTTCTTATTCAGCCATGTGCCTGGAATAGGGGTTCAAGCACTAGCCTAAGATGTTAGGAGAGACATGAGACTGCAGTGAGAGGTGTTGCACTTCCCCTCTCCCCCTTAAAATGAATAGTGCTAGTGGGACCTTGCCAGAGAACAAAGGATGCAACTTGAGATGTTATGTTTCTGTGTGAATGATTTGGGAAGGGAATGAACAGCACCTCGAGCTGTTCTGTGCTGTCTTGTAGAGTGCTGTGCTCTGCTGTCAGAGGACAGACTCGGGTTTCTTCAGGCCAGAAGTACATGTTGAGCCATGGCCAGCTCTGCTCTGGGATTGCATTGCTGGATGTGATGAGTGTGATGCCCCAATGCCTCTCTCATCTGCTGAGCCTGTCTCTGTGGCTGGGAGCCCTCCCTGCACCATGAAGAAAGCTGCTACCAAGTAGCATGCACTGATGGGAAGATCTAGAATGTTGGGTTTACTTTTTTATTATATACTTTTTTACGATATACTCTTGATATTTTTTTTATGTTTTACTTGCTCCTTGTTGTAACATTTGTATAACATGTATTTAACATGAGCTGTTACATAAGGTTGGTAAGCTTTTTTAGAGCCTGGCACAGTGTGAAGCTGCCTCCAGAGATCTGGTTTTGTCCTGTCTGGGTGGTTACCAGCTTAAGTGCTTTCTGCTTGTTCTTAGCTCTGCAAAGGTCTGTAGCCAAATGAGCAAACTGAACTTGCTCCTAGGAGTGATCATGGTGAACATGTGGTAAGAAGTCAGTTCTGCTAAGCCTGTACAGGTGCAGTGCAGGTTGTAAGCTTGCAGGTTAATGTGAGGGTTCAGGCCAGCTTGCAATAGTCTTGCTGCAATGACAGGTCAATCCTCTAGTCTGATTCTGGTTCCAAGACAATAAAAATCAACTAAAAAATGTATTCAGTTTGTCAGAACTGAGACAGCTTGGCTCTAAAAGTGCTGAAAATTTATAGCCCATTTTGAGAGCAGAATCTTGTTTTGAACCTGAAGTCCACTGAGTAGGTGCTGCTCTCAGCTGTGCATTTTGGGCACTTTTTGGATTGTATTTTTCATTTTTTGTAGGTGCTGTGGGAAGAAGCTGATGACTGTGCTTGGTTGAGTGGTTTTTGTGAGGCAGCACAGAGCCTGCCTGTCCTGGCTCATTCCGCGCAGCGTTCTGCTCTGTCTTGGCGGCACAGTCTTAGCCACTGCACCTATTGCAAGTGGTGTTGGTTTACAGAGATCCCTAAATTGTTGCTTGAAACTGAATTAGCTTGCACAGTATGGTTGGCTCATGGTTCATTAAGGGATGGAGCAAAGAAAGGGGACTGAGGCTGAAATTGCTCTGAAGTGAATGCTGTGCAGGTTCAGCACTCAGGAATGCTGTGCGACGGGCATGGTAATGGTCTGTGTCTGCAGGCTTGCAGCCACTTGGGAAAACTTTGCATGGCACACTGGCAACCAAGAAGACTGTTCATCTGTCTGTAGATATTTGCCTGCCTTAGAGCAATGCTGAGACTTTGTTAATATTTGTAGAATGAGTTTAATAGAAGTACAAACAAAATATTACTTAGAAGGGAATGTGTTAGGCTGCTGTAACACATTTGCAGATATTGAGAAAGTCTTTCTGTGTTTTGACAGGAGATGAAGAATTCATAATTGTGTGGAAGGTGAAAAACGTGCCCCCACAGACACCCAGGATATCTTTGTAAGGAATTATTCTTAGTTTATTTTTGCTGATGCACAAACTCTGCGTCTGTTTTGTAGTGACTTCATGCTGCAATTAATACTTCACTACATTTGAGTTAGTCACTTGTTATACCAACCATAATATGCAATTGCAGTTGTTATATGTATCAAAAATGGGATAATCTTAAATATGCAAATATCTGTAAATACAGGTAGGTTATGCTTGTGAGAACTTAAAAAAATATTTTGCCATGAATCTTGTAGTTCCTGTTTCCAGGAATTTTTTAAATAAAATTCTTCTTTTTGCATTTCCTCTGAGGTGAGGGGAAAAGTGAACCTGTGGTAGGAAGAGCAATTTTTATTGAATGTGTCTTCTGGCTTCTTCAGAAGCATCTGTCTTTTGGAAGACATTGCATGTGCCTGTAAGTAGGATTTCAGAGATGCACATAGGTTCTGATTAAGAAAATTTGGAGACTGGTTTGTTCTGGAGAGAGCTCTGGGCTGCTCAGTCAGGGATGAGCCTTGTGCCTTTGCCATCTTGGCCTTCCATGTTCAGTGCAATGCCCCAGTTCAAGGGGGACAGCATGCTGGCATGTGTTCATGGACCCACCAATCCTTGTACTACTGTCTGAATGAATAAGAGACCTTAAAGATTGACTGTTGTGTTTTAGTGTTTTAACCTAGCTTCCTTCTTAACCCTTCCAGTGTACCCCAGGCCCTCTTGCTCTTATGTGCTTTTTTCAGAATTCTCTGTTCTTTTCCATGGTGTTTTATTTTTTGGGTGGAGAAAGGTTTTTAGGGGTTTTTTTGCTTTGTCTCAGAAGATTCAGTGTGTTGTGGGAGGTGAGGCAACACTGGTCTTGGCAGAACACCACCAAACCAAGAGAGTAATTAAATGACGCAAGCCTTTGATTATTTTTCTCTCTCAAGCTTTCTGGCACGGCTGGGCATTCCGATTGCAAAAGGAGGATCAGGAGGAGAAATTTCTAAAGATCGTACGCAGAAATAGAAGAACTGTCGGAGACTTCTTGCTGCTTTCAAGCTCTTCACTCTCAAGTTCTGGAGCTGCTCCTTTTTCCCTTGTGAGCATAATGCCTCCTTCATCACCCAAGATAGATGTCACTGAAAGGGAGCTGCCAAAGTTTTATTTTGGTTTTGGTTTCTTTGCTCCCCTACTAATTGGATTTTTCCCATCTTCTGCAGGAGGATTATAGAAGGATTAGAGGAGCTGGGGTTTTGGGGTGTGGGAGGTAGCTGTTGTTTTTTTCCTCTTGATTCTGGGACCTCCTTGATTTGCCATTTGTTCCCTGAAGTTACTGCCTGTTTGGAAAAGGGAGAAGCAGCATAACAGATGAAGTTGCACGACCATGGATTCCTTCCCTTTGCAAACGTTGAATGTGGCTGCTTGTAAAAGAGGTTTTTGCATACATAAAATTAAGACTTGCATCCCAGGCTGGATTTAAAAGAAGCAAACTGCTTGTGTCCTGGTGAAAGGATAAGTACTGTTTAAACTAGAGTTTATAGAAGATTGGATGTTGTTGCAGTTTCAGATTTTTTTGAAAGGAAGGCTCTGATCAAGTCATACTCTGCCAGCCTAAACCTGAATATTCTACAGCTGAAACTGGAAGATGTCTTGGAAAAGAAGTTACTTTTCTGTGGGTCGGGGAAACGTACAGGGCATGTTCACTCCACGAAACACCACCTCAATAGCACCCAGTAAAGGTCTCAGCAATGAACCAGGACAGAACAGTTGCTTCCTGAATAGTGCACTACAGGTAAGAGCACAGAATAATAGGGATAAAAATATGTGTAGAAAATTATTTTGAAATAGTAGAATATTGCATAGCTTGCAGTATGTCTGCTCCTTAAAACTAAATTTAACTTTTTTGTTGAACCACTTAAGCTCAAGGTTTGATAATACCTTTTTATGTAGTTCAGTTTTCTGATTTGTAGCTTAGTTTAAATGACTGAGTCTTTACCTTTTGGTTTAGAAGAAAAAACTTTCCTGATGTCAAAATGCAGTGGAGGGATGTGGCTGCTATATGGGTATTGTCACCCTTTAGATGGTGACTGATGGTTAAGGTTCAGTCATTCTGGCTGCAGGGGTTAAAACCCCTTCTCCCCATTAGTTTCCATCCCTTCATATGACTTGTCCGTGTGGCACAGACTATCTCACTCTGAGTTTGTCCTTCTATTTTTATTTTTTTTTTCCATGGGCCCAGTCAGGTGCTTGACTAATTTCAGGCTTCCAGATAGCCCCCAGTGCTAATAATACTACTGTGTATACCAACAACTCTCAATAGGCTTAATATGTTAGAAAATACAAGGCTAGGTACAAAGAGAAGTTATAATAAGAAAAGTGGAATTTCCAGTGATGTTTTGCATTAATTCCATGTGTTAAGCTGTAAAGTGTAATCACTAATTGCATCCTAATACTGTGTTACTGAACCTGGATCAGAACTAAGTAGATCCTGGCACCAGCAGCATACCATACATGAAGATGAAAGCATATGACCTGGTCTTTAGTCTCCTACAGAAAATGTTTTCTTCTAAAGCTTGAGAGAGGTAGAATACTAAAAATATTAACAATCCAAGCTGAATTAAAAAAAGAAGCAAGAAGCTAATAATTTGATCAAATACATACTTCTAGGGTTTATCTTAATAGAACACTCAGTGTTAGTCTGAGATGCTCTCAAATGTTTGTTGCTCCTTACTTCTAAGAATTTCTGTAAACATTCAAGATAAACTCCAAAGACAAGTACATAAAAAAAATTGGACACATTCCTAAACGTAATTTTTTTGTGCTTTTGTAAAGTCTGCAGTAGTTCTTCAGGAATGTTGTGTGTAATCAGATGGTTCCAAGGCTTATGTTGCCTCCCAGGCCTGTAAGTATAGGGAGAGGTGGAGCATAAACATAGCCATGACAATTCTGAAGTTTTGGGGCGCTTTACAGATTATATTTAAAAATGAGTTTATTTAATTGAATATCTCATTTTGGGTAACATTTGTGTTTAGGTAACAAATTGTTCCAGCTGGAAGCACTTCTTGAAACCAGCACAGCTTTTTTCAGGATGCTAAATTTTTTGAGCTCTGGACAAATTCATCAGAGAAAAGAAGTTTGGTTCCTCTGTTTGTGCTAATGAAGCATTTAGCCAGTCACATGTCCTCCTGGACCTTGGTGCTCTCTCCGGAACCTGGCAGGACGTGATTTAGGTCAGGGCTTCTTTCAGAGCGAGCTCCCACCTTCTGAAAGGCTCTGTGGTTTGCAAGAAAGTTCAGTTACTGTTAGCTGAAGCTGAAATAGCCAGTGCTGACCACATTTATACCTGAAGAGCTGACTGTGGAACACCTTGGAGATTGGTGTTGTTGCTGTTTTACAGATAGGAAGTCAGATAGTTCCCCAGGAGTGCACAGATTGAGGAGAGGGAGGAACTGAAGAATTAAACCTGGTGCTGTTAGAGCAAGTATCTGTGCTCGCTGTTGCTAGCAGAGCATAGAAAAGCCTGCTTGGTTTGCTGTGCTGTGACACTATCTGGTCACATACCTGGTATTCCCACCACACCTGTCCTGAGAGAAAGGAACAACTGCCCAAACAGGTTCGGGTTAGCAATCTGCCAGTAATCGTGGCACGTAAGTGCACTTACTAATGGTAACGTTGGGCATAACGGCTTTTCCTGGTTTGCTTGCAGGAGCCCATTAATGTATATGCTGTTGAAGCTCCATGTTTCTGGTGGTGGGGCTTTTGCTCAGAACAAGAAAGCTGCATAGGAGGTGGAAGAACAGGAGAGGTTTGGCCTCAGCAGTTGATGAGGTGTCCTTGGCAGCTCTGCCCAGCCTCATGGTGCGGCTGCGCAGCGTCCGGCCATGGTGCCAGCAGGGGCAGCACTCAGGACAAGTGCTGTTTAAGCTGGCACTGCCACCTGGAGAAAGCAGTGAGTTGTCTAATCTTAAAAGCACATGGCAGGAAATTCAGAGGGATGTCCTACTGTCAATTCACACGTAGAGGTTACAGCTAAGGAAGAAAGTTAAGAACGTCAACTTGCAGTTAGATACAAGTCATCCCTTTTTAAAGATGATGTTCACTGACGACATTAGTGTACTTCTGGGATGATTTAGCATGTGCAATTTAAATCAGAGCTTTATGCAGCATTTTATTTAATATATTCATATAATTGTCTGTGCCTCTTTTTACGTTTCAGGTCCTCTGGCACTTGGACATTTTCCGCCGCAGTTTCCGGCAAATCACAACGCACAAATGTATGGGCGATTCTTGCATCTTCTGTGCTCTTAAGGTAAAAGTTAGAAATAAATTGAAAAGCATTTAAAAAAGAATAGAACAGAAATATTTCTGGTATTAATATGTCTAATCAAACTTGCATCTGAAAATTTGTGAGAGCAAAGGTAAATCTGATAGCTGCTGGTCCAAGGCCCTTATAGTACTGTTGCTAAAATATGCTCAAGCCAAAAACTTAGGAAAATACTGTCAGTAAAGTTTCAGATACAAGGCCTCCTGTCAGTGGTGTGCAGGTCATTGTGAGCCTCCATTAGTTCAAGATTAGTTCAGGCAGTAAAATATAAATTAGCCTTTTTTTTTCCCAGTTTACCCCTTGGTGTATAAATATAGTACTGTCTAAGAATACTATGCTCATCAGCCTTTACTTTCCCTTTAGAGGTACTTTAAACTTCAACATGGAAAAAACCATTTCGCTTTAAGCCTTTCTGTTCAAAACTGTTGATTATGTAAGACTAAAAGGCTGTTTTCAACTGTAAATATTGATGTCTGCATTAAGTGGCTTAGCTCTTTGTAGTCTCTGTTTTGAAAAACATCAATTCTGTTTGTAGATGCAGATACAATAGCTGTTGTAGAGCCTGCCTGGACAGTAAGATGTAGATCCTCTGATTCTGAGTACTGCTATGTACTTCAGTAAATTGTGCAATGCTGTGTCTCCATTTGTCTCTACCAATCACTTTGTAGCACTTCTGGGTTTTTTGTGGCCTCTGTTCTAAGTTTTGCAACTTCAAGCCCACGGCTTCTTGTGGGAGAAATGGATGTGATGCAAACATGATGAAAATACCAGCTTTAATCTTCCTGAGCAGTGATTTTTCTTTCTGAAATTGAGACTGAGACATTTGCTTTGATCACAAATGGGTGGTAAAGTCTAACTAAATATATAAATTCATTGTGGGAGAATTTATTGTGTTGTGAATTCTGTGTGCAGTAACGAAAAGGACAGACAGCATGTCTTATAAATATAGAAAAATAAGGAGTTCAAGGTTTAAATTAAGATCATCTGAAGTTCACAGGCAATATCTGTGGTATAATAGCTGTCTTGCAACTGTTCAGTGACTTTACAGGTGCTCTGGTAGAGACAGACGTGAAATGAGTTATTTAGTGAGGTTTTGGATTGTTGAGGGGTTTTCCCTTGCTAGTGAGCACCAAAGAGGAGACTGTTAAAGCATGAAATAAGAGGAGTAATTTCCTTCTGAAGGGAAATTTGTCTTAAGACGTATCTGCTGAAATGATGAGACAGGATGATATTTACAGCCGTACCATCAGAAGAGGATATAGCAGTGGGTTAGGAGCAAGATAGCACATGCAAACTGAGAAGTACAGGTATCCAGACAAAGAAAAGATGGAGTATTGAATACTTCCCTTTCCTTATAGGGAAGTGGCAAGACTTAATCATGGTCTGATTTGAGTTTATTAGGTTCAATGGGACAAATAATTTCAAGGTATTTTGGGTCAATGGAAGTGGATCCCCAGGTATTGCCAAGTGGTTGCTGGCATTCTTTGTTAGCTGAGATGAGGACAGAAGGGAAAGGATTTAGGACATTACCATGAATGTAAGCTTTGCTGTTCTGAGGTTTAGTGTAGCAGCAAGATATTGGAGGAAATACCAGGAGGTCATACAGGTTCTGCCATTAAGGAAAGTTGACTCTCAATTCTGCATCTGAGTCCATGTTTGAATATGAAGATAACAGTTAAAAGTCTTCTGTATGAGAGTGCTGAAAAAGAGGGAGGGGGTGAAAGGATATTACAGGAAAAAGGAGATGATGAACCTTTGTGGAGCTGGTCTTGAAAGATGAACTCTGGACAAAGATGCATGTGGATTGGCAGTACCAGAATGGGAGGGAAAGTACTACAGTAAGATTGGAAGGTAACAGGATCTCTGGAATATATGTATTAAAAGCAGAGATTGGGTCAAAGAGTGTTTAGCTTGGTTGGTAAAATTTTTGCTTTTGATGTCCTGCTGTGTGCACTGTGCTATTATAAACTTGGAAGTGACAGGTAGAGTGGCAGAATTCACAAATTGTATGCCTGCAGCCATATGCTTATTTTTTAAATTAAGCAGCCTTTGACAAAGTTGCTGCTCTCTCTTTTCATTCCCCAATATCTGCAATGTTTTTTTGGTGCATTTTTGTTGGGTGTTTCTTTTTGTTGTTGTCATTGTTTGCTTATGGGGTTTGTTTCCTATCTGAAGTTCTCAACAGTGCTATGCTTAGCTGGAAGTTGTTATAACCCTTAGTTTCCAACAGAGTTATAATGTTGCACCAAATCCTGTACTACTTTTGCACATTTTATGAAACTTGCACCTGGTTGTGTGCAGAATTTCTGTGGCTCACAAAACTCAATGTACAATGAAAAACTCCAAAGAATGCATAAACAAGAAAAAGGTTATCTAGACAATATGGGCAGTAACCAGTACTTGAAAAAGTAAAACGAATTCCAACTGGATCCAACTGTTGGTGTGGGTACGTAAATATTTGAAAATTTCACCCATTTTTTGTGTTATCAAGTCAAATAATAGGTGAGTAATAAAGGCTGTCACTTAATTCTAAGTGAAACTGGGGATGTAAACCTCCCTTCACCCTCCCAAAGAACTCTGAACACCAGAAACATAGGTTGTCTTGCTTATATACATTAAAAAGCTAGGGGATGCACACAAGGTACAACCCCAAACCATGGAGGTGGTCACATTCACAAACTCCTTGAGCAGGCAGTGAAAGGGGGAAGAGGCTGTCTAAGGTATTTACTTGTTCTCTGCTGCCCTCTGGATCAGTGTTTTCAAACTGCTCTTTTATTTTCCTCCTGCAAAAGTCTTGTCTGTCTGGTACATGGTATATGTAAACTTGTTTAAGACAAATGGGATAATGTGCTTAATGTGCACCTAGTACTTCAAGCATCACCAAGAGCATGTTTTGTGTCCCGGTGCAGCAGATCATCCTCTCCCTTCTGTGCTCATCTGTTCCCCTGCCCCAGCTCTCCTTTCTGCTCTGGAAGTCTTTAACTGTTGTCCTGCCAGGGTAATGCTGGCTCAGCCTCCAGGTCTTTGACATCCTCTTTCTCTTGAATCTTGCCTTAGGCTTTGCTAAGATGAGGGAGAAGATATGGCTGGATCCAGTGGGAACACAAGAATTTGAAGCTCTATACCATGTGAAAATCTCCCATTAGGGTCTGGGGAGAGGTAATTAGCCTTGCATGCTGTCAGGTGGATCTGCCCAAAATTCCTGTCCAGACCAAGCAGGGTGGAGGCAGGACATGTTTACTCCCCTTCAGAGCATGCTGGCATGTTCAGATTCCAGCCTGGCCTGGGAAAGGGACAATACTTGGGGGGAGCAGTCTGTGTCATGTCCCCCCACTCCGCTTCAGGGTCCTTTCACGAGATCCCTGATGCCTCCTGTGTTGTGCAGAGAGGGTTCATGCTCTTCTCCAGCTTGAAATGCTGTTCTAAGGGCAGCATCCTCTTTAGAGGAAGATAAGTCTTCACTAAGCTAAATTTAGCCTTTGCATAACACCAAAGAAGTTTTATTTTTTCCATGCTTTCTTGGCTTGCTGCAACTCTTTCTAGGGATTCTGATGTCATACACAGTGTTTACTGTAAATGCTCAGCTAGTTCTCTAAATATGACTTGTCATTTTAAATGTGGGATTATCCGACCGTGATGTCATACCTGATATCAAATCACGTTTTATTTTTGTACCACATTGAAGACTTCCATTGCACAAATTCTTGAAGGGGTTTTAAAACTTGGTGTCTTACCTGACTGTGTTTGTGTGGCTACAAAATGAACCTTGAAATCATTCCAGACAGGTTCATTGGTTATTTTGAAGGAACCTTGAGTCAAAAGCTATAGAAAGCCAAGGGAGAGCTGCAGACTCTGTGCTGGAATCCCAAACACTGTTCCTTAAGATGTGACATGATTAAATATTTTTTTCAGTACACAAGCTGTCCTTACCACTATGTGGTTTGCCTGCTGCAACACTGGAACAGCTTTTTGATTTATTATTGATGTTGAAGTCTCCTATGTTTTGGTTTATTTTCCTTTTTCTCCAGTATGATTTTGCTTTGGTGTTTGTTTATCACAGCTGGAAGAAGGCAGGAAGGGGGAAATCCGTCCACTGTACTGAGCATGCCACAGAGAGTTTGTTCTCCTTCCAGGGATTGTACTTGGAGCTTCATAGTGCTGGGATATAGGACAGAGTGTTTTTTGTAGGTTGCAGAGAAGAATGCTCTATTGATTGATACATTCCAGTAGGGTTGGTATGTTCTGCAGTTTTGTCATGTGCAACAAAAGCAGGAAGAATGTGAATTTTTGGTGTAGAAATGATGTTATCTGAGGTGAAAAACTGAGAACAGTAAGGTTTTAGAGCCCTTTAAAGAAGGAGAATAGCTATAGTTGGTGGTTCTGAGTAGCCACTTGCCTAAAATCGAGTGATTTGTTAGGAAATGTTCACTATGTGGCTGAGGCAGTAATAGGTGAGTTGCAAAGATTCTTTTGTGCTTTTTTCAAATCATGGTAGTATTTCACAGTAAAACAGTAGTCAAAATACATAAGATAATTACTTGTATTATTTAAACATTTTTCTTCAGTTGGCGCTTGCAGCTAACTGCCTGCCAAATAAACCAGCGGCAAGTACAGTTTCCTGAGTTAATAAACTGGTAATTGAAGCTTCCAATAACAATTGCCTTTTTTGATCTTGATCAAGCAGTTAATAAAGCGTTGCCTAGTAGATGGACACATTCTGTGATTTGGGTTTCTTTTCCTGCCACCCTCCTAAATAACACTTGTGGAAAACATTACTTTTATTTGAGTAGCCAAGGAGTATCTGACCTTACTGTCTGTATTGGGGACCTTACGTTGATGTTCAGGGTACAGTGCGAGTACAAATGGAAGGTACACTAAAAGAAAAGGATAAATGGAAATCTAAGTTGATTGTTATCAGACTTGGGATTTTGGAAAGAGATCCCAAGACACAAAACCAAATAGAGCTAGAATTGATTGCACCCTTGAAGGTGAAATTAACATGAGAAAATGTGGGGAAGAAGTGTGGGCTAGTGGAAATACTGTGGGTGGAGGGTGATGTGTTTGGATGGGAGAAAAGAGATTTGTAGCAGCCAGAGTTTTTATTGAAAACAGATTGTTGTACTGAGTAAGAGGCTTCATTGGAAGAGCTAGGATCTGGAGACAAGAGAAAAGGTGCCCTGAATGGAATGGAGTAAGACAGGCATGTTATTGAAGTGGAGAGAAAGTTTAAAAAAAAATAATGCAGACAAAAACCCTCCACCAAACCCAGAAACAGCTGGTTGGTGGTGATTAGCAGGAATAATGTGGACATGTTGAGCAGTGAGAGAAGGATGAGGATTGGCCGTGTTCATGTTTGTAGGCAGAAATTATTAATGTAGGGAATACTAAGGCATTTGTGGGGGACATGTTTTGTTCTTTGAAAGAAATGCCACACCACTGGAGCTGCATCGATATCCCATCCAGAAGAAACTTCTGCATAATGCTGGAAGGGAATAATTAGTTCTCAGAAAGCTGCCAAGGACACAACTCAAATTTACAGTGCATGAACACTGATCTGATTCAGTAGCTTTTGCCTGTTGTCTTCAGCCATCAATTTATTCTTATGTCAGCCTGCTGCATGCTTGATTAAAAAGTCACATGTGCATGTATATCAAGTTTGTTTTGTTTCATCAGTGTGGTTGGTTACACACTGCCGGTGTCAGTTTACCCCAAATAAATGGAATACTTCTTTCCTAGGGAGGAAGTTGATTCCAAACACTGTCAAAGATTATTTGGAGCAAATTTTGTAAACTATGAGGGGATTCACAGATATTGCAACTTTCAAATCATTAAAATTTAAAAGAAATCCCAAGAACTCATGTCAATCCCATTAATTACCTCAGAGAATACTTGTCTTCATTCTTTAAACTGAGTGAAGAACCACCTGGTTTATAATCATGCATGTGAATTTCAGCACACTGAAAGAGAGCCAGGTTTTCACTTGAAGAGTTGTATGATAAATGTTCCTTGTCTCAAACCTTGGCTGTTTTTCTTTGAAGGTTTAGAAAGTTTATATTGATCCCCAATACTTCCCAAAGTGGAGGTTGTTATTTTGGAAGCCCACGGACTCTGCAAGGCTTTGTTCTGAGGCCCAGCTGGGTAGTAGAAAGGACATGAAGCTTCCAGTTAAAAAGCTAGGAAAAAGCCTTCTGAATGGGAAAAATCCAAGTGAGGCCCTACAATAGATTCCCTGGGATAGTTAAAGAATTTCCAAGTTTGGATGCAGCTGAGAGCAAGTCAAGAAAAGATCAACTATGTAATTGATCTTGACCTGGTGTTTGGGGACTATATGCAACTAGATGGACTTCAGGAATTTATTGGTCTTAAAGAACATTTGTGCTTCCTAATTTTGTTGTCTCTGCTGCCCTTTCCAGACCTCTGAAGATCTGTAGGGAAGGGGAAGTGGAGGGAGATGGTTTTTTTTTTTCATATAGACCTCAGGTGTGCAGCATAAGCAGAACACAGGCTTCCTATCTGAAAAATCCCTTACTCACATTGTTCTCTCTCTTGGCTCATAGCCTTACCAACATGACAGAAACAGGTCCTCAGTGTAGAAATCAAAGTACCATAATTAATGCAATATTAGTAATTTCTTAGATTTTGTTTAACTTGATTTTAGTTACTAAAACTGGTAAAATAGGAGAAACTTCTCTTTTTCACGAAGCTCATAGCAGTGTTCATTCATAGGAACATATGCCGCTGTTAGGGATACACTCATTTGTGTTGGAATGGAACCATTGAGAGAGATGATCAGTGCAGTGAACACACTGGTGGTGTTTGCACTTCTCTTCAATTTCAGTTGAAGACATTTTTGAAAGAGAACAAAGTTCGAGTGTTTCATATATAAAGTTCCAGAAGCACTTGGAGGAAACGTGTCATGAGAACTCCTGGGGCAGAATCAGCATTGCTTTCCTGGTCTGCACCCAGCTGGCTTTCATACCTGTATATGGAACAAATGTTGTAGTGATTAACAGTATCACTCACGGGCAAGACCTTAAATTAAGGAGAGAGATCTGACTTAGATAATTTAAAGTGATGAAACTGCAGGAAATGCCACACCTGTCCATCTAAGGCTGAGAGACAAGAAAGACCTGTTCTGAACAGGAGCAAATAACCTATCTTGACAAATAAAGGGGAAACAACACCCCCAACCCGCACAAGAAAAAAAAAAAAACAAACCAAAATTCCAGACCAAAACTCATAAATGACCAAACTCACCTATGTTCAAGGTGCTTTTGGCTCCATTTGAGGTGCTTTTTGGGCTCTCCACAAGCACTGTGGTCCAACATGCTCTGAACAGCACTGGGCAATGACATGATAAGATTTGATCTTTATTAGGTTAAAATGCACAATTACTGGTTTTAAGACTTTTTAAAATTATAATCTAAATAAGACTCTAGCATTGTGCACTGTCATTACAAATTTGAGGAAACATTCTTCCATATAATATTGGGATCTTTTGCTTCCTGATTATTGCATTCTTCACAGAATTCTTTGACATTACTGAATTATTTTTTGTTCCATGGTAAGTATAGTGTTTCTTCAAGGATGGAAATTTAGAAGAAAAGTTTGCTTGCTTCTCCTTTTACCTAGTTAGAGCCTGCATTGATTCCTACCCTCCAAGAGTGCTGAATGATTTCAGGCTTCCCATGGAATCAAACCAGGTCTCACCATCCATTCCTGGCAGTGAAGTTGTAGACCAGTTGCTAGACAAGGGGCTCAGTTTCCAGGTCTCTGAAGTGAGATTGATGATAACCAGAATAAACACATTCTTAAAACAGTCATGAATATTTTCAAGTGTTCTTAAATCATTTAGTGTGAAGTACTGAAGTAGGATGGAATTATGTTTCGTTGCCCTTTTGTTATTTTTTTGAGGTTCACTGAAATGAGAAAATTCCCTAATGAAACATGAAACTTGTTCAGTTATCAGAGTGACAGAAATGGCAATCGCGTTTAAGTACAGAGACTTTGTCAGTGTTTCAGTTTTTGTATGTGTATGTATAAAAGGTAACTGAGGAGAGGCATTGTCTGTAATTCATGGAGTGTGAGCCTGATTGCCTCACAGCCTGCTCTTCATCACCACTTTTCTCATCATCCTTTGGTATTCTAATAAAGGCAATATTAGAAGAGCTACGGGCTTCAGCACAGAGGGTCCTCACCCATGAATGAGCACCATGAGGACCTTAATAAAAGTAGCAGCAAAGGGAGAGGGGCATTTTACATCTCTCTTAGATAAAACATGTCAACACTAAATTGTACCATTCCTATGGACAGAGATGGCAGGGGCACAGAGGTTGGTTTGCTGGCTGTGCAGTGGCAGCTGTTCTGCACTCTGCCAGCTTCCTCAAAGCAGGCAAGGCTGTACTGTTTGCCAGACCTCCCAGTTTGCCTTCTCATTTCCTGACAAGAAACAAGTAAGAATAGTTAAAGGAGAGAAAAGCTCAGATTATTTCCACTTAATATAGACCCCAAGCATGCTGGGGAGAAGCTTTCTGTAATTAAGGGAGGAAGTGATACATGGATCATCATCACTGCAGATTAGTATAGATTCGAAAGAAAACCAAACAAACCAGTTTGGTTTTTTCCTTGTTTTACTAAGTTTAGAAGGCAGAAAAGCCAACTGGTGCATACTTGAAGGGGATCCTTTTTTCCCCTCTTGCAGTAAGAATTGAGCTTTTCCACAGTCTTTAGGGAAATTGTGAGGAAAGTTTTATAGGAAAGGACAAGGAGAATTTCGAGGTTGACATTGATGAAGATGATTGCTTGTCATATGAAATGAGGTAGAAAGTAGAGCAGAGTGGTGATGGAGACACAGTGATGATGTATGGAAATAAGAGCTGGATGATTTTTACTTAAAGTGAGGATCCTGCATACAGAATTATGTTCCTGTTTTTGTAGGAGGGCACAGTGAAAGTTAGATAATTGTTCAGAAGGTGTTTTGGATATTTCACACACATGTGCACACACATGCACCAAATAAATGCGGGGTTTTAATCAGCTGGGAATATGAACTGAAGTTTCATGCATATAAGCCACGCTTGAGACAATAATGTGTCTTTACAGAACTACTCATGCTTGCAAATGGTTACCCAGGTGATGTATGAGTTAGTTATGAAAATGCAGGTTTATGGCAGCAAGTGAACAGCTGGACATAGAGAGGAGCTGCTGTTTGTGCCTTTTCCCTCCTGCATGCTAACACAAAAATCCTCTAATTCTTACCCACTTGGACTTGTGGAAGGTAAATTCTTTAAAGTGTGCAGTTAGCAAGTTGGGGCTGTTGCAGAGTGAAGACATTTGGAAAGAATTGCTTACAAGATGAAAGAAAGCAGCATCTGTAAGAGGAAAGTTACTGAGCTGGAAGTGAGAAAGTTAACTGGAGAGGGAGAAACAGGAATAAAAAGTGAGGAAGTTTTGGTATTCATTGTATTTGCTTCAGGAGTCAGTTTTGGAGAAAGATCTAAGGGGGATTGGCACTGAAGGAAATTTACTCTCTTGGATAAGCTCCCTACCCTCCCTTGGGTGTGTGAAAGGAAAGGAAGAAATAGACCAAGGTGCATATGATTTCAAAGGAGGAACTTAGAGGATTTTCTCCTGTAGTCCATGTACAATACAAATATCTGTGTGTTGCTTGGTCAAAGCAAATTAAATGTTTGTGGTTTGTTTACAGATAACTTGAGTCATATTTGGAAAATAGAGTACCTTAATGATCTTTTTGTGTTTTCACTAGGGTATCTTCAACCAGTTTCAGTGTAGCAGTGAGAAGGTGCTTCCTTCTGATGCCCTGCGCACTGCTCTTGCAAAGACATTTCAGGATGAGCAACGCTTCCAGCTGGGCATCATGGATGATGCAGCTGAATGTTTTGTGAGTATAACTGAAAGATGATTTGACAGACACAGATGTGTTCCCCTACTACACAACCTTCCCTGTTTTTTTCCCCCCCTCTTTTTCTTCCTCTCTGTTTCTCCTTTCCCCAAATTGCAACAGATTTTCATGTGTGATCCCCAAGCTAATGGTTTGGAAATGGAAATAACAGTGTTAACCATTTTTACAGTTACTTTTGCATATGTAGTGCTTGCACTCTGAAATGTGATATGAATTGTAAAAAAATAGACTGTCTGCAGCGTGGCCCAAGTGTGTTTGTATACTTGGTTGTTAACAAAGATGGTAATTCTTGACCAAGGTATAAACATATTGGATTTTTACTACTGCAAGGTAAAGCTTTTCTCAGGTAAAGCACCTATCATAGTGGAATCCTTTCCACATGTTGAATCTTTCATTTCTCATACCTGCCTAATTTGACACTTGCACTGAAGGAGATAAATGCATATAGCCATTGTAGTTCTCTGAAACTAAGTGGCCTGGTAACAAATGGGCTTATGATAACCCAACATACCCTGTGTCTGTAGAATACTAATATAGCAAAATAGTAGTTCAGTGAGCTTGCTTATAATGGAAGTAGATCATACCATAATGCTTAAAGTGCAAAAAATTACAGCAGCTCACCCAGGAGCCCCTGTGAGGACAGTTATGTCAGATTGCTGTATGCAGTCCAGCACTTGAACAGAGTTCTGTATGTAGTAGAGCACAGGGGTTTTTCATTTAGTTTCTTCCTTGAGAAAGCTAACCAGAATAGCCCATCAAATACTGCTGTGGGAGTGCCCACAAGCAGATTTGTTAAGCTGCATGTACTGGCACAAGAACAGTTGCAATGGGTGCAGGTTCCTTTTTGAGGTTTTGTTTTAAGGCAGAGATACTTGCATAGCTTTTCACTTAGTTAACCTTTTCATCCCTAAAAGCAGAGATGTGATTTCAATGGCAGAAGTGCTTAGATTCTAAAATTCAAGGGAGATTGTATAAGGTCAGAACTGTTTTGCCTATTAATTAATTTTGACCTGTTTATTGCAGACCTATAAACCATTGAGGCAGATAATAGTGACAGTGAAAAGTGTGCTGCTGGAAGAGGTGTCAGTAGACTTCTGGCACCCACAGATTCATGTCAGCATTAATCAGTGGGAGGAGGGAAGGTCTTGGGACAAGAATCCCTGGGAACTTGAAAACAGATGGAGATCTATGAAATAATGTATATAAAATGTTCGGTGCTTTTATTTCATACAGAATTCCCCCACTTTTTGATGGAGTGTAAATTATGTGTATATTTCAAGGCCCTGTGGAACGAAGAGGTCAATTTAAGTTACTTTGTGTTGAGGAGAAGTCAGGAGCTTGTTACATTGGGTCAAATCCATTGCTGCTTGAGAACTGGACAGAAAAATCAGCATCAGAATCTTCAGCAGTGCTAGTAAATAAAATAAATGGTTACCTAACATACTGTTTCAAATCAGAAGTGGAGACCAATTTCTTTATTATCAAAGAAATACAAACTTCTTTGTTTTCAAAACAGCTTTCACAAATTTGCAGGAGCCTTTTGTCTCTGTAAATAACACTTAAAACACTACTGCATCTGACATGCTTTTGTGATTTTTATCTTAACTTTTGTCTGCATTTGAAATTATCTAATGCTTTTTTTGCCTTTTCTTCTTTGGCTAGGAAAACCTGTTAATGCGAATTCACTTCCACATTGCAGATGAGACAAAGGAAGATATTTGCACTGCACCACATTGTGTTTCCCATCAGAAGTTTGCGATGACCTTATTTGAACAGGTAAGGTAATATGTGCTTTACACAAACCACCAGTTCTCGAGTTTAATGTCTTCATTCCTAAAATATGAATTATTACCATGGTAAAGAAATACACAAGCAGAAGTGTTGCTGTGGAAATACCTGTTCAATCTTGTCAGTGTATTATATTTTCTTTTCTTTCTCTTTAGTGTGTTTGTACCAGCTGTGGTGCCACCTCTGACCCGTTACCTTTCATCCAGATGGTACATTATATTTCCACAACCTCGCTCTGGTGAGTTGAGATTTTCACAAGGATTTACTTTCCCTGTCTTTCTTTTTTCTTTTCTTTTTTCTTTCCATATTGGTATTGCAATTTGATTTTTATCATCACAAGATTAAATGTCCAGAATATGGTCTGTTCAAAGTTGGAGGAGCTTTGATAACTGTGATAAAGAACACTAGGATTTAGTGAAGCAGAAGATGGCAATTTAAGCATGGATCAGTGTGTCTGCTTGTTTATGATTCTGAATCTTGACAACTGTAGTGGCAAGGATTCATGTATATTTTGAAAGACCTTAATACGTGAGCGGGTGGTTTTAAGAAGACAGATAAGAAAAACAAAATTATGTTGGAAAGGACCTTTGGACATCTATTCCATCCTCCTGTTCAAAGCAGGGCTAACTTCAAAGCTGAATCAGTCTGCTTGGGATTTTGTGCAACTGAGTTTTGAATGTGTTTAAGGACAAAAATTCCATTACTTCTCTGGGCTGCCTGTTCCAGTTCTTAACAACTCAGTGTGAAGTTCTTCTTTCCTTACATCTAGTGAGATTTCCCTTGCTGTGTCTTCTGCCTCTTGTCCTTTCTCTGTTTGCCTGTGCAAAGAGTCTGGCTTATGTTCAGCTTGTCTGCCAGCATTTTGTGGTGTTGCTCTTCAGCCATTCAGTGCCCAGGCAGCACTGCTGCACTGAGTGTTCTCTGTCCAAGGTGCAAGACTTTGCATTTTTCTTTACTGAATTTCATGAGGTTTCTGTCACCTCATTTCTCACACCTGTTGAGATCCTTCTGGATGGCAGCGTTCCATATCTGGGTATTGACTTCTCCATCCAGTTTAGTGTCATCTGTAGACTTGGTGTGTTTGTATTCTGATTCATCATTCCATGCCAACATTCCATTGATAATGAAAATGTTAAATAGCTCCAGCCCGAGTATTAACCCCTGAGGAGCACAACCCTTGACTGGCTGCTGTTTGTTTGGATCCTCTGAGCCTGAAGGTCCAGCTAGGTTTTTGTCTGCATTGTGTTCTACCTGTGTAGTCCACACCTCCCAGTTTGGCCACAAGAATGCTGTAGATGACTTGGAAACCTTGCTAGAGACCAAATGATACTAACTGCTCTTGCCTCCTTAGCAGAACCCATCATGTGATAGAAGATAAATCAAGTAGGTCAGACATGGCTTGCCCTTGGTAAATCCATGCTGGCTGCTCTGACTCACCTTCTTGTCCTTCATATGCCTGGAGTTGATTTCCAAGAGGATTGATTTGGTCTGTCATCGCCCCAGGAGCAAGACTGACCAGTCTGTAGTTCCTCAAATCCTCTGTCTTGTTGTTTTTAGTTATTGGGTAACTGCCCTGGTCACCATGAGCTTTCATTAAAGGGGGTGGTGCACAGAGCATTAGCTCTATAGCAGATTGTTGGAACTAATGCTAGAGAAGTCACCTTTTAATAGATGGTTGCTCAGTTAAAAGCTGCTTAAACCTGATGGAGGCAGGAGTCTGTTATTCATTCTGTCTTGACTTTTTTTTTGTTATTTAGAACTTCTCTCTCATGTGAGACCTGCAGTTAGAGAGCCTGAAAAAAACTGTTGTAAAAACAGCTTGTTGCTCTTCTCATGCAGATCTCTTGAAAGCTCCCACTTTACCAGTGTACCAGGAGTGCTGTAAAGCTTTCCCCCTTGTGGCTGCTGCCTGCTGTTCCATGGAGCTGTAGTTTTTCATTAGGTTCCAGCAGACACTGTATCAGAACATTATTTGTAGGAAAAATGGGAAAATAATTATGTAAATGGTATTTTATATGAAATATGAAATATCTCAATAAATCCTAAGTTGTGCATTATTTTAAAAGCACCTATACATGGTAATACATTTGCCTATGAAACCATTTTGAGTTTAAATGTGCTTTGAACACTAGTATTCTTGTGTCCATGTTGTCGTCCTTTGACTTGGACAGTGAGATAAATTGGGTACTGTGGTATTTTTTGTTGGTAGTGTATTGTTAAGGATGTGCTTTACTGTGTTACTTTACTAGGATTGTGGCTATTGAAGGGAAGCATTTGAGATCAAGTATTTATCAAAATGCTGAAGTTTGCTTTTAAGTTGCAAATTTTAAGCCAGACAACAATCTGTTTTTATTTTGACTTCTACTTGTTTTCTCTTTGCAGTATCATGATGGAGTAATAATTCACACTTAATTATGTGTTTTTCTGTCCTACAATGTTAAATTAAATATAAAAAGTATTGTGTATTTTAAGGTTCTTAATATTTGAGTGAAATATACAGTGACTTAGTGTGGGTTTGTATTTTTACTTTATTATTAAACTTCTGTTTTCCATGCTTTCTCTATCCTGAAGCAATCAAGCTATTTGTATGCTGGAGAGGCGAGAGAAACCAACTCCAGATATGTTTGGAGAGCTGCTACAGAATGCCAGCACTATGGGAGACCTGCGAAACTGCCCAGTTAGTATCCTGAGTTTTCTTCGGGTTTGAATTCAGTATCTCGCAGTAACTCAGTGAAGGAAGGGAAAAATTCGTGATGTTGAGTGCTTCTTTGACTAGACATAAGGGTTTGGAACAGGAATAGAATTTGGATGGAAACTAAAAATGAATGTTTCTCAGAGAGTTAGTAACCACAAAAAAAGTGTGATGAGGGTGAATGGTTTGGAAATGCTTGCACTGCTCCCTGGGAATGGCCATGCAGTTCATTCCTGTTCAAGCCTGTGTTGCTGCTAGAGGTACCTGTCATATGCTTGCTGTTCAACTTCACTGGAGAACTGGTGAGGCCTCCAACACTGGCATTACATGAAGCTGCAGTTGTGCTTCTATGATGAAAGTTCTTGGATCTTAATGAAAGAAATTGGAATAACAAACCATTTGGAGGCTGTATCTTTTAATAGGAGATTCCTGTGTGTTGGCAATGGTTTTGGTTGGCTAGGCTTTTTAGAACAACATTCCTGCAGTTTAGTTTCTCCAGTTACTGTTTTTGTTGAGGGTGTGTACTTCATTGGTAATAATAGCATGAGGAAAGCACTTATTTCCTGTAATATCTTCCCAGCAGCACCGCACTAGGGCACAGATGGCAGAACCTTTGTACCAGTCACTGTCATCATGGGTACAAAACCTTTCTTTTTCTTTGCCTAGATGAGCTTCCGTTCAACTTCTTTACTACCTTTCAGTTGGAATAAATTGAACTGTTGTCCAAACTGCTGTACCTGCAGCATGCAGCCAAAATGTTGGTCAGAAGGGAAAAGAACTCACTGCCAAAGAACATCCTGACAGTGAAGGGCTTATAGACTATAAAGGATATCTGCAAGAGGTACTCCAAAGGCAGGAATCATCACAGAAAATTTGAGGGAGTATTGGTTGGTTTGTTCTGAGTGACATTTGGTGTCCAGAGTGCAGGAGACCCTGACCAGAATTGCAGGCTATAGTTGCTGTGAGTGATGACTGGTGTTCAGCCACTTCAAAACGAGTACTGCGTGTGTCCAGTTAATAGTCACGGGCTGCTGTTCTTAAAGAGGTTCCATTCTGTTATGCAGTAAAAGTCTAATCAAATTCACCTGAATTAAAGCTGTCTATCAGTTGAGTTAAGAAAAAAAAAATTTTCACATGAATGTAAAATGCTTATTTGATATCTATATATCATAAGGGTTAGATTTGTAAATCTAGATTTCTAAAGCAAGAGCTTGATATCTTGTTTTGCCTTTTAATTTCAGTATGTTCCGATCCCAGGCTTTAGATAAGTGTGCAAGAAGAGTTATCATCAAACTTTTTTGCATATTGATTAATAGGTAGGGCAGGAAACAGCTGCATTATTAGTGCTTCATGTAGTGCTACTGTTCGGCACATTACCAGTCCTGAGTGAAGCAGTGCAGGCTCTTAACAGCAATGGCTTGTGTACCTGCTCCCTGGGGCAGTGTGTTTCCATTTTATACCTGCTCCACCCACCTCTTCAGTTTATAACTCTGAAGCATTCGCTTTTAGTCTCCACTGAAACATTCCCCCCCCCTTTATTGGCAAATAGTGGCTCACGCAAGTAAAAGAAGCTGAGATATTGTATTGTCATTCAAAAGATTCCTATGAGACCAGCTATTTAATAACCAAAGCATGGGAAATTTAATAGAAGTACATTCTTTGTCAGGGCAAACTGCTATTTAGCTGTGAAATAATCAGTTGGATAAAATTGCTTACCAGCATTTGCTGCCCCTTGCTTTTTCTACTCGGGAAATTCTTCTGTTGCGGCTTAGCTAAGGGTGGCCTCAAAGTCATGCAAGGGAAGCTTTTCATCAGGATTCCATGTTCCTCCTGTCATGCTGAAAATGCTGCTGTTAGCTACCTGAAGCAAAGAAGACAGTTTGAGAGTAAGATACATTTGTTGTGAGGTAATTCACGGGACTGCTTGTACTTTGAATGACCTTTGCAAAATACATGTGAAGAAAGTAATCTTAACGTTTTACAACCTCATACCTACTTTTAAACATCCCAGTCCTCTATGGTTTCTTTTACTTTGTCATTTTTGTCTCTCATTGATGATGGAGACTAAAGTTCTGGTTCATTTTCTAGATTGCTGTGGGAAAGAAATGCTTTATGATCTCTTCCCTGGTTGAAGTATCAGAAATTATTATGTAT
>NW_008651341.1:0-14780 GCF_000695815.1 Acanthisitta chloris
TGGAGAGAGTAATCAGGCTTTGGAATGAGCTGCCTGGGGAGTTGGTGGATTCACAGTCCCTGGAGGTTTTCAAGATGAGGCTACATGTGGCACTGAGTGCCATGGTCTAGTAAGGACGGTTGTGGGAGAATTTCTGATTGTTAACAGACATGGGAGCAATCCAGCCTTGGTAGCAAGGCCTGGGCATGCTGCAAGCTTATTTGGTCAAGGATGCAGCTGTGGTTGGAATGAGAAAGAAGGTAGCAAGATAAACAACTCCCCAGTGTGGAATGCAGAAGTTGAAGATAGTGAGGGGTGGAGAATAATGATTAAGCATTTTTATGATTGATACTTTAATAACCAATTATCTTGTGTGTAGGGCAGACTGGTGGTAGTGGTTGACCAATAATAAGTAGACACTTATAATAGGTGTGTATAAAAGAATCCCTTTTGTAAATAACAAAGGACATTCACAAAGATAATAATGGCCGTCTCCTTTTTGCACGGGAAGTCCCACAGACGGTAGGGTTGGTCTTGATGATCTTTAAGGTCTCTTCCAGCCTGGTTGATTCTATGATTCTATGTGCACTAGGTTTTTGTCCATATTGCACCACACAACTCTGTCATTTGTTTTCAGTAAAGTAATTTGATCAACTCAATTTCTGTAGTAAGCAACTAGATAGTTTAAATTACGTGTCATCTGTCTCGTATGCAAAGTTCTCACTTCATTTATCTCTTTGTTTCCGATGCCAGTTTGTCTTACAGCAGATAACATAAAAGACACCAGGCAGCATTTATCAAATGTGAAGATTTCTAAGTCTGATTTTGTGCAATCTGGACCTCCATTCTGAAAGAGGAAAGGTAAACTCAGGGATTAGACTCTGACCTGTGACTTGAGAGGTCTATATTCATCTCTTGGACCTAATGATGACTGATTTTATGGTTTTCATTTCAGATTCTCTGAAGTATCTAGTGTCACAACACTACCCCTGTTCTTTTACTTGAAAACTATGGTGAAAAAGCTGAATCTCAACTGCAAGTTTACACAAAAGGACATTTTACAGGGCCATTCTGCTTGTGGAAGATCAAAATCAACATAAGTGAATAGACGTCATTATAATTGAAGGTACAACAACAACAAGACGAGCTGGAATTTACTTATCTATGTAAGATAAGTAGTTTGAAATAGGAACTTTATTTACAAAGGAAATTATGGTTGTTATAGATCTATACATCTTTCTGGAAATGCTGCACATAGTATTAAGTGGTACTTATCATCGAGGCAAAAATTAATTCCTTTGCATAACCCACTCACTTAGATGAATTATTTTTTGCGATTGTTTAGGTAATTCAGCTTTGTAACACATTGTCTTTATTCTTGTGTGAGAGAATGGATACACAGTTAAACTTGGTCTCACCACAGAAATGCCAGAATTGCTATTATACATGTTTTCTGTTCTCTGGAGGAATTAATTCTCTTGAATCCAAAGGGAAAGAAATGTAATAAACTACAAAATATGTGTTGTCTTGAGATGAGTTTTTCATGTCTGTGGATTGCTGACCGTGATGGATCGAGTGGTGCAGAACAAGACATCAATCAAGAACAAGTGCCAGTGAAAGTGAGCACAGCAGACAAAGTGATATCAATGTCAGAAGACGTCTGCTCCACAAAATACTGACCCATCTTTTTCCGTACTCTAAATATGGTGATATTATTTTGAGACTGTTGACTTAACTTGCTTCAGTGAAACTATGAATATCAAGTAACTATCTAGTAAGAATTGTCTGTCTGAATGCAAGCAAAGCAAAGCTTAGCAACCTGTCAACTCTCTTCAATCCTGCATTTCTGGAAAATTTAGCTACCTTATGGTTAAAAATATTCCTTACAGAGATGTAGTCTGTGATGATGTTTCTTGCTTAAGTGGTCCTTAAAGGGATTTTGAGTAACATATATTTCATAAAGTATCTGCAAAAATATAAGGTGTCTACAACTGACAAAATTAACACCCTCTAAGTAATAACCAATTCACAGTTTTGTCATGTGTAGAAGCTAAATATTTTCAGTTGGAAAATGGATGGAAAGAAGATTGCAGGAGGACAGCAATTACCTAGTCTTTCCCTCACTGATAAAAAAAATCAAAAATCTAACTGTTAAAAGTGAAATGTAACTGGAAGCTTTGCCCCTAGGCATGTTGCAGGTTACTGTACTGGGGAAATCCAAAGTAAATTCATCAGTCTGAAAGAGCTAAAAGAAACAAGCCTCATATACTAAGTGAATCAATGTCTGAGGAAGACACACACACGACACTGACCAGCATACTACATGTTTCTCACCTCCCCTTTGCATACTCATCCAGCTTTCTTTCAAACAAAGGAAAGCATTAAGTATCTAATACTGAACACCTCACTCCAACTACAGAGAATGTCTACACATCTACACTCAGACAGCATTTTCAGCATTAGTTATCCGCATAAGTTAACACTAGTACCTAAATTTCTCCCCACAGATTTTTCTGTATGCTTCTTTCTGGCAAATCCCCAAACTGCCAGAATCTTGAACACCTAATTAGGTGTGTCACATTTATCAAGGTTTGAAATAAATATTATTTGTCTCCTGAAGATTCAGTTTGGTAGGAAATCTCATGGAGGAAGTATAATACTGGGCCCTGCCGAATATGTGGCCAAGAAGAAGCTGGTTGTGCTTCCACAGCTTCTCAATAATCCAGTAGTTGCAGCAAGTAAGTATTGTCATAGAATCATAGAATAGTTTGGTTTGGAAGGCATCTTTAAGCCCCATACCTCTGCCATGGGCAGGGGCAACTAGACCAGGTTGCTCCAAGCTCTGCCCACCCTGGCCTTGAACACTTCCAGGGATGAGGAGCCCACATACTGTAGGGAGTGGCCTGGCTGCTCTCAGCAAGGCTCCAGCATGTCTGGGCTAGTCAGGGGATGTGTTAGGACTTGTTGCCCGAAGGCCTTAGGAGGAGTAGGCGTGGAGATGGGAACCTTGAACAGAAAGCGCCTGCGTGCTGGCTCACCAGTCACAAGTTAGGAAGTTGCTGAGATGTTACTGGGGAAGAAGACATGTAACAAGTTGTTATGCCTTAGGTTAACCAATTAGTGTACACCTAATGCATAGAATAAGCCAATTGGCAGGGAACACTGTAAGCCAAGAAAACTATAAGTACTTGTGGAAAACAACAATAAACGGACATCTTGCTTGCATCAAGCTGCTTCCCGTCTCTCCATCACAACAACAAACTCTCTGATAACCTGTGCCAGTGCCTCACCACACTTATAGCAAAGAATTTCTTCCTAATATCTAATATAAACCTCTCTACTGTATTCACAGTTCCTATTCTATTTTAGGAGATACACACTGATTTTACTGTTGCTTAATTAACCAAAATATATTTAGATGCTCTTACCTTGAGCCATTAGGTTCAGTTGTTACATCTTTACATAATTTATCTTGCACATCTATCTTAGTTTGCTTATTAAGATGACCTCTCTGGATGACTCCAGTAACTTGGCACCTGGTACTAGTTACAGAACTATGATGCATGTTATGACAGAATGTGGCTGAAGTTTCTGCTAAGATATGTCACTCAATTGCTTTCAAAAATTATTTTGCAGTCAAAGTTCCAAAAGCCTATTATGTACAAAGGAAGGTCTCATTTTACTGGTGGGAAACACAAGGAGAGAAATGAGGTGTACACTAGACCACAGACCAGTACAAAATATGGAAATTGCATACAAGGTTAAGATTCTGTGTTCCAATGCAAGTTTTGGAAAGTTTGGGGATTTGAAAACTTAGACCAGAAAGATATTTACATTTACGCATGTATTTCATTTGCGATATCTTTTTCACTTCAACCTGCGTGTGCATCAGCTGCCACAATACCAGTGATTTGATTGCTACACATGATGAAAATTAAATTTCTCTGTATTTAAAAGTAAATGATAAGATCATTCATCATACATGTTCATGAATTGAAGAACTGAAATAAAAGTCCAGAAAAAAATTTACGGATCTCTAGGAACTACTGGACAGGACTTCACTCAAACTTTCTGTGTCTTATCAATGCTCCAAAACTAACAAATAGACATGCAGTTTTTAAAAATAAGTATGAACCAAGATGGAAAACAAAACAGAAATGCACAGCCTCAAGCTGTACTCATAAGCACTACATTAGATCAGATGAATCAGGGAAGAAAATTATATATATCTATATGTATATACATAAATACATATAGTGCATTTATGTCTATAAAATTACTTTAACTGGAAGAAAGAGGCACAAAACCTCATCTGTCTTTAATAACTCGAATGCTAGTCAGTCTTGTCCATTGCATACCTCAATACTGACTACTGAGATTCTGATTCACTATTCAGAAGTGGCATTCCCTGCTACCAAGAAGATCTAAGAATTTGCCTGGAGTCTTGATGATGCCAAGAAACATCCACACTTGAAAAATATCACCTGAGCTTTGAGCACGGCTTCCAGTATTGTGGAGATGACAAGAGCTGCAATGTGAAGGCAGCACTACTGTCCTGATCCTGTGTCTATCTTGCATGGCACCAGCATTGCCTGAGAGAATGCCGCTGACATATTTCACTGTCCCAGCTGCACTGTATCTGGTTTCTGCATGTTGTTGATGCTGGCTCGGAGTTCCTCAGCTGTAATAGAAAATCTGAACTGAAAACTCTTAGGCTTGAAAAAGCAGATTGGCTTCCCAAACTGTCTTGGAAATACTTTGCTGTATGGAGAGACCTGAGACTGAAATTAAAGACCTGGTATGGAAGATAACTACAATACTGGCCAGCAATGGCTTCAAAAGATTCCTTTCAGGAAAGAAATTTAAGTGAATTAAGTCACCTTGGAGATATAGGTAATTTAAGAGTGGCAGAAAATGTTGAAGATTCTCACCCAACATTTGCCAATTGTTCTAAAAATATGCCATCCTCATGTCAACTGCAGAAAACCAGTAGCATGCCATGAACTACTTCCTGTGTGAAAAAATTCCAAGAACTGTGTAAAACTCAGCTGGATTCAATGTTGGTGTTGCCCAGAAACATAGATGAAGTGTGTATATTTCTAAACCGTATATGTGGCAGGTGTACAGCAGAAATGCCTCCATGCCAATGGGATGCCCATCAGCAGACAGTTTCCAACTGTAATGTTTCCAAAAAAGTGAGGAAACAAATAAACAACAAATAATTTTTCAACAGACAAATTATAAACAAGGAGAAAATATAAGGAAAGTAACACTGGTTCCCACAGTGTTTGTGGCCTCCAATAACAATTAAACAGAACAGAAGAGCATGTCAGTACCAATATACAGTTAATACCATATAAACATAATGTCACAGACACAAACTACAAAGAAAAATGGCATCTCCTTCACTCTTCTGCAGACTTTAAATTGCTGTACTGGATGTGGCTGGCATGGGGTTACTGTTCTTCACAGAAGCCTGTATGGTGCCATGACTTTGATCTGTGACTTAACCAGTGTTGATAATGCACCAGTTTTGGTTATTTCTTGACAGTTCTGCATTGCTTCAGGGCTTTTTCTTTTTACCACTCTCTCTCCTACAAGTAGGCTAGGAGTAATCAAGAACCTGTGAGAAGACACAGCTGAGACAGCTGGTGTCAACTTACCAGAAAAATATTCCATGTAATATGTCATACTCAGAAACAAAAGCTCCAGGATAGCAGAAGGAAGCAGGATCATTCATGTTTATGGTACTTGTGTTCCTGAGTAACCATTATGTGTTTTGTGGTTCTGCTTTCCAGGAATTGAGTAAAAATCTGCTTGTCAATGGGAAGCAGCAAATAAATGCTTCATTTTTCTTTGCTTGTACACACACAGCTTTTCCTTCAGCTGTGAAAGCGTTATCTCAAGCCCCAAACCTCACCTTCCCCTTTCTTTCTTTCCTGCACATTAGGGGAGTGAGCAAGTGGGTGTATTAATCTACCATAATTGTTGCTGAATGTTGGCTGTGGTAAATCCACCATAATTGCTTATCCAAATACTTTGATTTTATACTGTAGATCTTCTGTAACCTAGGAACCTTAACCCTTTTAGTTATTCTCTTCCATAATGTATCAAACATGGAACACCCCTGAGGTTCATTGCTCTTCGAATTCTGTTATAAATAGTGTTGTGATATTAAGTGGACACAATACTGTTTGATGTTTCTTCCCAAACCTACAGAAATTACTGGAGAAATTCCTGCATCTTCCTCTCTCTCTGCTCCATCCCACTTAACCATTTTAATACATATATTTCAGTGGATCGGGCAGAAAATAAAGGTCAAGGCATTCCATGGTAATTTCAAGAAGGCAGTCAGGAAGAAATACAAATTTCTTGCTTCAGCTGCATAATATTTCCCTGTTTTCTTCCTCTCACCATCTACTCTGGAATGAGTAACTTCCCCATTAAGATGCATTTGTTTCTCTGGAGCTCTCTGTACACCAAAAAAAAGCTGTATTCTGTCTGCTTGACTGCTAAGGTCAAGCTGCTAGTTTTCTTTGTGATACGTGAGGCAGCAAAGAACACAAATTGCATTTCCACTTTCTCTTCAATTCTTCTTTTAAATGCCACAATGCTGACAGCAGTTACTGAGCAGAACAGATATGACACAGAAGATACTGAAGCAACAAATAAGGCTCATCCTATTTTGGTTTTCCAGTAAGTAAACAAATATGTATTTGTTCATCAGTTTAGCTAGAGATGGTTCTGAAGATATGTAAGTTTTTTAACACTGTGCCATTATAGGAAATTCATCATATGTTAAACACACTGAGATAATATAAATATTAAAAAAGTTAGAAAAATATATTTTTTAAATATGGTAGCAGAAAAACTCTTTCACTATAGGCTACCAATGTAAGCCATTCAAGTCTGCTGTATTCCTGGTAAAATATTTTATTAGAAGGAAATACACTTAGATTAATTTTATGAGAAAGATACAAAGAATTTTTAAAGATAGCATGGGCTCCACACACTGTACTAAAATAAACAGGTGCTATTTTGCATTTCCTACATCCCTCATAAATTCTACCATATGCTTATAGGGAAAATATGAAAGAGAAAAAGAGAAAAAAGAGAGAGATACAAGTGGGTGGAAGGAATTAGAGACAAGCAATTTACTCACCAAAATCTTAATGATTTTTTAGCAGTGTGTTATGCACTAAACCTAAAAAGAATTATTCCTAGTATTTGTCTACAGCATTGAGCTTGAACTGTGAGTCAGGGAAACATTTAATTCCCTCAGGAACTTTCATCACAGTACAAACTGGTATTCTGTCTACCTAGGTCATTTCCTGAGCAATCATGGCTACTACAGTCTATTTTATCTGTTCCCAATCCACATCCTGCTTTTTGTTGTGACTGAATAAACATCAGTGGTGCAAAAGACAGGCCCAGAAATTCCAACCCTCTAAAATATTCACTGCCTACAATTTTTTAAATTTCATTTGTGATACTTGAAGTCAGAAATGGAACAGTTAAGAATTCATGGGAATAAAAGTCTTAATTTCTGCTCTTTATCTGCTTACAGCTAATCCCAAATGCATCTTATTCACAAACTTAATGTATTTGAATTACGTCACCCTAAGGTATCCCAACTGGTTTGATCCATAGCTCTCTTTAGGCAAATTAAATTGAGGAATAATGTCGGGGTAGGCTGTGCGGGGAAGCAAGCAGCCGACTCAGAGTGAGTGATAAAGCAAGCTTCTACTTTATTATTTACAAAAGAGATTCTTTTATACACACCTATTATAAGCACCCACTTATCATTGGTTAACTACTATTAGTAGCCCACCTTACACACAACATAATTGGTTATTAACCTATCAATCATAAAATGCCCCAATCATTGTTGTCCACCTCTAACCATCTTCAGCTCCTGCATCCCACAGCCAGGAGCTGCTTATCTTGCTGCCTCCTTTCTCACATTCCAGCTGCAGCTGTGTCCTTGAACAGCTTAGCTTGCAGCTTGCTCAGGCCCTGCTAGCAAGGCTGGATTGCTCACAGTTAGCAATCAGACATTCTCCCACAGAACAAAGGTTTGCCAACACCAAATAATCCTATTCTTTAAATATACTGTAACTGTCAATCAACAGAAGTGGTTATCTCTCTGGGTTTTGCACAGCTTTCTATACATTCTTCGAATAACACATTGGCACTAACAACTGTTTTCCATAAAGAGTGAAAATGTGTATTATTCACACTAAAATATATCTTTCATGGGTATGTTTCAATGATATATGTGTTTAAATGTGTTTACAGTGACTGGCATATTGTTTTGCTTTTTCCTCTTACCACCACTTGTCCACATTTGATTATAGTGAGGTAGTGGTTTGTTTACAATGTTATAAACAGTAAAAGCTGGGGAATGAGAGCACAAGTAGCAGCTGGGTCGCAAAGGATAAGATAAAACATATAAAAATAGATACATTTTTGCTTCATATCTTACCATTTTTGCCCATATAGAGCAAAAACAGAAGATAATTTTATTTCCTATTACGGAGATATATATCTCCAGCAACACTGTAATTAATTGCTTTACTTAACATTTTTTTGTGTCGATGAATTTAGTTTGTTGAAGAACACAGATGAGTCTGTCCAATACTGGGCCTCCCACTTATTTCACTAGGTGTTAGGTATTGCTAAGGTTGGGGTCCACTGACCGCTCTCCATTCTGGATCCTTTTGCTAAGCATCCCATAAATTAATATTAAGGTGAGATTAACACAGCCTTGTCCATGGAGGACTATAGCAGAAATGGGCTATGCCAAGAAGATTTAGAGTCATAGAATCCTAGAAAACTTAAGGTTGGAAAATACCTCTAAGATGATTAAGACCAACCACTAACCCTGCACTGATGGATCCATGGCTAAACCATGTCCCTGAACTCCACAGGCACAAGTGTTTTGAAGTGTTCCAGGGATGGTGAATCCACCACTGTCCTGGGCAGTCTGTTCCAATGCCTGACCATTCTTTCACTGAAGAAATTTTTCCTAATATTTAATCTAAATCTTCCCTGGTGTGATTTGAGAACATTTTCTCTTGTCCTGTTTCTTGTTATCTGCTGAAGAGATTGACCCCCACCTGTGTACAGCTTTGTGCTGCTGCCTCTACAGCTTCTTATTCTAGGAAGCCATTGAGTGAAAAACAGGATAAAAAGTCATAGAGGCAGGAGAAAGATGCCCCAGCATGACCTCTGAGTACTTTTTGACTGCCACTACGTGCAGAAGATTTTGACATGTAACCATGGATTAATAGCGTTTAGTAGGATAACCAAAAAGAAAAAAAATAACACCTGAAAACAATGTTCTTTGAAGTACAAGCCATCATCCTTTCCTTCTATCCCTTTACTCCCTTACCATTGCTTTACTGACCTTTGTTTAGTTTTCTGGATTTTGTTTCCAATCTTTTTCCTATGCCGCTATTGCTTTCTATTTTCTTATTACATATTCTTAGTTTCTCACCTCTGTTAGCTGCATGTCCCCTTCCCACTGCTTGGTTTGTTTCTTTTGCATCTTCTGGTTTGCCTTTTTCGCAACCCCTTCCTCACTCTGAAGTATCATAATCATTTGGCATTTTTAGCATGTTACTTGAAAAAAAGTGGAAGCTTATGTGATTTATTTCTTATTATGTCAGCCTTTTAATATCTTATAAGGTTCTTGGGAAAGATTTGAAAAATGGATATTTTGACTCCCACTTTTATAAGAACAGACCAGTAAATGTAGTACCTACTGAGGTAGTGAGTATGATGCAAATTCACTATTCAGTAAGTGCAATAAAGGCACAAGAACCCAGATTCTAAAGCTCATGTCAGGTTACTTGATTACTGCAAAAGACTATTCTTTCTTCTCCTCTGTTCCTAGAAGAGAAATAAAGTGTTTCTAGAGTATATCTTCAAGCATAAAGAGACCACATGAGGGCCGTGAACACATTCTTTGGCTGTACCCAGTGTCAGATACCACACAAAGCAGAGTTCTGACATACTGTATGAGATGGGTGATCAGATGACTATGTCATGAGGCAGCCCAAATAAGATTATTCACCGTGGAGAAAAAAAGTATTGACCATTTTTTAATCAAATTGAGAAAGGAATATAATCTCTGTTTAAGGAAGTCCAGGCATATTTTAGAGAAGAGGAAATTTTATAGGCTGCCAGATATTCTACATGGCTTAAGAATCTGCTGATTTGAAACAAGCAAGAATTTGACAATGCTTGAGTTTGGTTTTAAGCATTCTGAATAAAAATCTAAAACAATGGTATGCATTTTGCAAGCCGACAGTTAGATGTTTCTGTAAAGACATTGAAGATGCTGTTCAGAAGAGAAAAGTTCAGAACAGCAGAACAAGCTGTCATGCAGGTAGAAAATTAGTGAAATTATTAAAAGAATCACAGGATCTGATACATGATATGAATTTCAGGTAGGGATCCTTTATTTTCTGCATGTGAAAATGGACAAGAATTGCAGAATTACATTAGTACTTCAATGAGATTGCAAGGAAAGAAAGTACACAGCAGCTCCTTGTAACTGTTGTCAATGTAAGTTGAAAAAGAAGTACATGCTTTTGTCTCTCAGATGGTTACAGCTTTTACTTTGTAAAACCTTATTAAATTAATTTTTAAGACTTATTACCATTTGTGAAACCACCCTTGGGTTCCTGAAATAACTAATTTAGTTTTTGGTGCTTATCTGAATGAAAAGGTAAAACACTGATTTACAACAGGCAGCTGTATTGAAAACATACCTGTTTTGGAGGCCAAAACCATGATTGTCCAACTCAGCCAGTCCTCAGTCTTTTGTACACACATGCACACACTCTTCTTTCGGGTATTCCCCACCCATATTGAACCAAAGTGATTTTAACCAGTGTCTTCACCAACTCTGGTTAGTGGGTGGGTAATGTATTAGCAAATCACTTGAGTTTGCAGAGAAGTGTCCTCAAGACAGCACAATCTCTGAAACTGGGACCCTGCATAATGCTCTGGTAACATCCAATACCTGCCAGTGGAGCTGTGTAAGCATGGTGAGACTTCCAGGTTCTAGGAAAGAAAATTAGACAGGCTTGCAGGCATAAATGGAGAATAATTAAAGTCAATGAACAAATTAAAAATGGAAAAGGATTACCCAAGGAATGGAAGGAAATTAAAGGGAAAGTATGGAAGGAAAAGAGACGAAAGCATCAACAGGAGCATTCCTAATTGTGTTTTCAAGACTGTCCCTAATGGAATTAATCTCATCCAAATTCTAGCAGACACCATGTGCCAAAACTCCCACAGATGGCTTGGCTGAACAGCAGGGATGTCTTGGAAGACAAACAGTTCCTGTGGCTGCCTCAACAGATTGTTTATAGCAAAGATACTGACAGTGCCCATTCATTGTAATGAAAGAGTGCTGGTTCCCTCATTTGAGATTTCTGTCTGGATATTTCAAACAGCAGATTTGTGTGTGGTTGAAACTAGGACAGTCCTTGATAGTTTGATTCCTGTTGTTGGGGTATAGCCTGGAAGGTTTGATTTTTTCTCTTTTTACAGCAAGGAATATGAATTTTGAAAATCTGAGCAGTACACATCTCACTGAAGTCTTCGCTGTCTGAGCAAAGTCCTCTTTTAATAAATCACACCATGAAAAGCAGATTCATTAATATAATCTTCTATGAGTTCTAATCACTTAGAATCATAAAATATCCAGAATTGGAAGGGACCCACAAAGATCATGGAGCCCAACTCCTGACCCTGTACAAGACAACTCCAAGAATCACATCATGTGCCTAAGAGCATTGTCTGAACACTTCTGGTGCTCTGTCAGTCTTGGGGCCATCACCACATCCCTGGACAGCCTGTTCCAGTGCCCTGCCACTCTGGGTAAAGAACCTTTTCCCAATATCCAACTTAAATCTACCCTGACACAGTTCTATGCCTTTCCCTTGGGTACCTCACACAATTTTTTTCACAGAGGAGGTGTAGATGAATGCCCTGAATCAGTAAATCCCATTTCCATCTGCAGAACAGATAACAGTTTCTTTTGCAAGATGTGAGCTGACACATTTACCTTCTATCTGCACTACTACCCAACATACACAAAGTGGCCAGTAGTTTAAGGTCACTATCTCAGAGTGTATCCAGTTCTACAGGAGCATTTATACTCTAAAGAATGCATTTGAGTTCTGTGTGAGGCAACATAAAAATTGAAGACTGCAAATACTTGTTCTGTTCAAGTATATTTGCTTCTTAATATACAATCTCTACAATGTGTCCTGTATATTTGCTTCTTAATGCTCAATCTCTACAATGTGTCCTGTCTTAAATGGGCATAAACAAATTAGACTAATGTTTTTAAGAAAATCATTAAGGATATATGCCACTCTTATTGACCAAATGAAGTCAGGCCTGAAGGTCTCATACATCTCTAATTGTACATGTTTGAATTCCAATTTTAGCACTTAATGTGTTGTGTTTCATTAAGAAATTCTGGTCCCTTTCCTCCTCAAATTTTGGAAAATATATCTTCTTTTCTTGGTATTTATTGCTTTCAAATATCATGAATTGTCTGTCCCCTGTGCCAAAGTGACCAGCTCGCTTGCTAACCTTATCCAAGTGGTTATTCATCATCTGGGTGTTATGATGGGAGAAGCTAGATAGAAAAAAAAAAATTCACATTGCATCTGCATCCTGTCTCATTTACATCAGATCATTGTATACATATGCAAGTTGCACAATAAAGGATCATCATTATTGTCTGACAGAACTACTTGAATATAGTCACAGTCACTTGTCATCATAAATCATATTGTGTCACCCCTTTTGTCAACTGTGGTGGTCTTCTCTGAACTCTTTCCTATTTATCAGAAAGCTTCTAGTATTGAACAAACCAGAACACCAGACAGCTTTCTCAGTAGCCAATCGGTATCTCACATGCAGTAACACCCCTATTAAATGCAGAGGCCATAATTGAATCCTCCATCCCTCCAGCCATTGAATTATGTGAACGGGCAAAATGATAAAAACTGCTTTAACTCTTTTCCCTGAGGCAAATAATTCTGCCTGCAAGCTCTGCCCATAGTCAAGAGTACTGATGAATAAGGAATGTGGTTAATCCCTTCAGGTGGACAATGTATATACTAAAGATAACTGAATAATATCAGAAAGGGTTCCAGAATTGAGTCCTCAGCTTCACTGGTCCAAATAAGATAGAACACGTGGAAATCCAGAATCTGGGTCATCACTAGAGATGTGATAGCACAGATGACTGCAGTGGGGGAAAGAGCAAGTAACTTAAGGGTTATGGCAGATATTTCTCTGTGTGTGATCTCTGTGAACTACACCTGAAAAGAATTCATTATTCTCAGAGGAACAAAAAATGACTGCCCAGAGGAAATTAGTAGGTAATCTTGTTTCTAGTAAGGCCACTAATAAGATAGCACATGACTTTTTGGAATTCATAATCGGAAAATTATGTGGAAATATAAGAACACTCAAATTAAGCATACAAAATGCACTGAGCAGAAAAACAAGGTCCTACAGCTGTGGTTTCAGATAGTGTATTGAAGAGAAAGAAAATCAAGGTATGAACTAAACATTGTCTATAGGTATTAGCAAGTAGGAAAGTAAGAGAATATGAAATTTTTCAAAGTTGTTAACACAGTAATAAAATAAAATGTCTAGAATTTGGAATCAAAAGAAATTGAGCTTGAAAAAGATTAATAACTTAGCTGTGAAGGTAACTAAAACACATGAATGATTTTGTTATCAAATGTCACAAATATACCAGCACTCTGTATTAATAAAATCTCCAGTGTTTAATCTGGTCTATGGGAAAACTGGAAGTTGCCTGTACCCAGGGATGTTGTTGTCTGGTAGTGGTCAATCTTTTGAACAATGTGTTTGTTTACTTTTTCATGGAGAAAATACAAGCTACAGAAATATTTTTGCATACAACAATTGTAATTCTGCATTAAAACTGACTGTAGTTTACAGCATCCCAGACATGACAAACATTGTTGGTGGCATACAGTGTTCAGTTAGGATTTTATCTCCATCGTTACGTAACTGTTAAAGAGTATTACCATGTCTTCTGATCTGTACCACTGTTAGTACTGTCTCTCCTCTCTTCCTTTCTTATCCTCACACTGTCTCTTCTACATCACGTCACAGCTAATCACAGGTTATAGTCAGTGCCATGAAGTGGCCAAGGGAAATTATATGTCATTTTGACAGGTCAATACCCCTAGACTTTCAGAATGGTTAGCAAGCAAAGAAGTTTTCCTGCAATCAAGAAGTAGATAACCGCTCAGACTTTGTTTTTAATATATTTTTTTTTCTTTTATCTATATTTATTGTTTGTTGATTTTTGGTAGTGGTTTTGTTTGTTTGTTGGGGGTTTTATAGCTGAATGAGTATAACCATTTCCCTGAAATTCCCAGGGAATTAGAAATTTGAACCACTTTTTTTTTGGAGCATGATGAAGGAACAAACAATTCTTTTCAGAGGCATGCAGATGTGTGCCTTGGTTATTTAAGTATCTCAGTTTCTTCTACAGTTATAAAAGGACTGGCATTTGTGCAGTTACAGGAGAAGCAGAGCCAAATTAAGACACTGACATCTAAACTTGTATTGACTTTATGTGGGAAAAAAAAACCAACTTGGTTTGCCTTAACTGTAGTTTGCATCATGCCCACACACTTGGAAGGAAACCCTTTTCACCATGACTCATACTGAGCAGTAAATGAATCCCACATCTTCATCCTGGTGATTGGCTTGACTCAGGAGAT
>NW_008651341.1:14806-16303 GCF_000695815.1 Acanthisitta chloris
TATTAGGCATTTAAGGAAAGGTAGCACTATCTGAGAACATACTTCAGGATAAGAAAAAAGAAAAAAAAACCAAAACCAAGCCTCTCCAAAAAGATCCTTACTGAGAAGGTGTTTGTTTGAAAAATGTCTGAAGTATGCTCTATCATACTGAGTCCTGCAGTGGTGTAAGAACTTCAGCAGACCCAAATGTTACTTTTCAACTTCAGCACTTTTAATGCCCTTCATCCTCTTCTGTGAAACCTAGAACATATGCTAATTTATCTTCAGGAGATTATCACATGGCTGTAGTGGGCCAGTTCTTCAGTACTCACTCTACGGTGCTACTTTTATTTATGAGGGACTCTTGTTATGAGAACATGCTTGAAATGAATAGGCATACAATTTGCTTTATGCATAAAAAATAAGAGGTAAAACTGGTCCAAAAAAGAGGCAGCTGATCACAAAGAAAATTGGGGATTTAATCAAATGCTTTGTACTGAAGTGCCCACATCACAAACACTGTTTTAACACATTTTGGAATTTGTTTTGTACACATGATCCTGAAACTAATTAGATGAGTCACATTCATCCATAGAAACACAGCCTGTATGCAACAATGACAAAAAAAAAAAAAGGAAGAAACCCCCCCAAGAAATTAATGGGGTAAGCATGCCTTCTCTAATCAGATGAGGCTGAGAAATATATTTCTTCATGCTCTTCATCAGACAACCCTAAGAGAACCTTTTTTTTTATTTTTTCTCTTCCTCTTTTTTATCCTTTTTGAGATTTAAGCCAGGAAATATGTATCAAAATGTTTTCTAATGTGCAATAAGACTGAATATAAATTCGACAAAACTTCTGGTGAAATTATTATCAAAACTCTTAAAATTTTGTACAGAGGCAACAAATCAACTGTCAATCAGTCTGAGAAAAAATATTGGAACTGTTCATATACTTTGAGATAAAAGCTTATCTTATTTGCAACTTATATTTGGTTTTAATTTTAAAAAAGAATTTTTCTTCTCGTCTGAAATGCAGCTTTGATAAGAAAGCTAGCATGAATTTCACTTTGCATTTGTGATACACATATTTTATGCATAATGTCACTCTATTCAAACTAGAATAACATTTTCATTCAGACAAGAAGATGCACATACAGTTAGGTTATGGTGCAATCTGATTCTCATTTGAATGCTTAGATAAAAGCAATTTTTCATTAGACAGAGGATTTTTTTTTATTTGGTTGCACAGGTACGTCAATTTGTTCATTTTGGTGGTCACCGTGCAAGCCCTCAGTTAATCATCATTACTGTTTTGCAGAATGTACTGAGTTAATTATTGTTATTAGTGTAATTGATTTGCTAAATGTAAGACTGCAATGGACAGTCTCAGGATTTAGAAGCTCTTTCGTGTATGTTTTTTGTAACACTGAAAGAAGTTAAACCCAGAGATCTGAGCTGCATCAGACTAGAGACCATGAGAATATCTTGCTCACTGTTCAGATGTAGATCTCTGAAA
>NW_008651341.1:16348-22940 GCF_000695815.1 Acanthisitta chloris
AGGTTTAACCCTATGTCAGGCAACTTGAGCTAGGTTTGAATGGTGCTGAGGTGACCCAACATTTGCCATCAAAGCAGAGAAACCAAGTCAAATTCTCTGTTTTAATTGAAATTTAATTATGATTAGAAATTTGTAATGTTGCTCTGGGCTATAATTGAATGAGAGACCATATAAAATTTACTTTATCTCATTTCAGTTTAATTTCAGTTTAATTCCTGGTTCTAGCCTAATTGTGGTCAGAACTTGCATCAGACTGTACTTGATGTTCTTGGTGGCAGACATAACCTATGCAAAGCAATAAATTAACATATTACTCTGAAAAAAAAAGTCAGTTCTGTTTTAAGAAGTATTTGAAGGGGTAATTCTTTCTGGGGAATCTAGGGAATCCATATTTACAGTACATAAATCAACTACTATTAAAAGTAACATATAGCTTTGTACACTTTAAACAGTACTATTACCTGTTTCTTCTGAACTCTGGGGTTTGGAGTGGTGGTTTTTCCTCCTATAAAATAGTGGTAGCCTTTTTTTTTTTTTTTTTAAATATATATTCCCTGGCACTGATTTTGAAATGTGAGGATCCTTCAGTAACAATTCTTAAACAATTATCAGTTTGCACATCACTATGCTGGACATGATGGGTATCAGACTTGAATGGGCAAAGTTTATCTTCTTTTACCAATTACTGTTTAATTTCTACCACACTGAATAATCCAAATAACAGGACATTAGGTGTCCTCCTGGAGTGTCTGACATCTTGGAACAAAGAACTGAAGAGACAAGCCTGGCAAACCAAAGCAAATATCCTATAAACACCAACACCAAAAGAACATCTGTTGTTCTCATCTTCCTCATTCCTTCCTGTGTGCACATGCAATCACTATCCTCAGCCCCTTGCAATGAACATGCCACTTTCAATGTGAAGACAGTATGAAGTGGCAGAGTAAGAGAGCAGGAGAGGGTGGGAAACAGAAGATCAAAATGCTCAGGGAGTCTCTAGAAGTGAATTATATCCAGGGTAAAAAGAAATGTAACATTTTGGTGGCTTGGTTCCAATGGAAAATTCATTACAAACCTTAATTATATAATATTGAACAAAATGAGAAATGGATGAGAAATTTCATCCAAAAGAGGTTTCCTACTCAGAAACTTAACCCCAGCTGTTACTGTTTTTGTCATGACTTAAAAAATTAAGGAGGATGAAGAAGGGGGCAAAAAAGCCAGGATATTATCATCAATACATCAAACAACATATCCCTTACTTGTAAAAATCAAAATTGGATCATTTTTACAGTTACAGTCATAATTTTCTGGACAGAGTGAATCTAGGTCACTGGGGGAAAGCAGAGCTTGTCTGTGTTCATCAAAATGAAAGTAGTCATTTGGGCCTTTTTTTCTCCTTGTAATCCAATGCAAATTAATCCTGTTTATGTAACAGACCAAATGAATTAATGATTCAAGGAATGATATCATTTTTTCAGTATCTCTAACAGAATTCTATCAGTTGGACTATCTCTCAGTATTCTACTGAAATATTTCATGTTGATTCCACTTCAGAAGTTCATAGCCAGGGAATGATGAATGGCCCACCTCCTTTATTGCAAACTCTTAATAATTCTCAGTTACTGGTTTTTTTTTCACTAGGAAGTTTTACTTTTGTGAAAACAAGAGAAAATTTTCACTAATCCTAATAAATGTCATAATCATCCACTTAATCCTATCTTTATTTCTCTAGATCATGCAGACACACAATTCCAGTTGCTAACTATGTAGTTTTCAGCTTTGGTGATATATCATTATCTTGTGTACCCACAAGCTAACATTTTCTGAACAAGGAGTTTTGAATAACTTTGTGATTTAAACACTTGCCTAATAGTGAAAGGGGATTCTGAAATTTCCTCAATGTACATATAAAACTAGGCTGCTATGAATCAGTTGTAATATGAATATAGTCTAGTTTGCAAGATATTTTCTTTTGGATAATAAGTTTTCAGAATGATGTTGTTCTTACAAACATATATTTGGGAAAAAAATCCTGCCATCTTTTGGACACACACAAAAAGAAGAAAACAAACCAAACAAAAATTGAAAGAATACAAACAAAAAGGGAAAAAAAAAAAGAAAAATGAGGGAAAGGGGAGGAAAGAAAATAAACCAAAATAAAATAAAACCCCAAACAAACATAAAAAGAACAGACAACTTGCAGAAAGTTACAGCTGACACATCCTGGATACCTGCTTTACCATGGAAAAGATAATTTGAAATTGCAGGAAGTTACTGGGAGATAACCAAGATTTTCTTCTTTCACAATTTCTATAGTAATTATAGGGTAACATCTGTGCAAGAATTGTTTGCTAGGCTAAGCAATACTGATGGAAGATAGCATTCAGTGAAAGATTATGTGCAATCACAATACTGATTTTTTTTCCACATACACCTCTTCTTATGTTTGAATATAAATAAAATTTGTTTGATCTGCAAAATTGTTACAGTTTAGTGTCACAGCCTGCTAAGCCATTAATTTCTTTGGAATTTAGCCTGGATATATTATATTATCCTGCTTTTTGTTTTTTTATTTTTCTTTTTCTGCTTTTCTTCTGGATTTCCAGAAGACACAATGAAATGCCTGTTGTGTGACCAGTTCAATACACTTGCTTCTGAGGCAAACTCTGCACTTTCAGCAAAGTCTTTGTAAGAACAAAGAATGCTAGTTTCAGTTAAAATAAATCAAAGATGATAATATCTGGTAAAAAGAAAACACTGTCTGGAGAAAATAATAACTCCTCCAAAGAGATGCTATTGTCAGACACTGACATATCTTGCCAGCTCTGGACAGTGACATTAAAATATGCTGCAAATCTACCTTATCACTTGGAGTGAGACTCAGGCAGGCATTCTGTGCCTGTCCAAACAGGAGAGAAGACTAACTCGGCCAAAATGGCAATAAAAAAAATTAAAGATTTGGGGAAAAAAACTGAGTCACTGTACAGATGTACAGCTGACTGTGCAGTTAGTTTCATTTCTGCACAAGGACTATCAGAGCAAAAAGTTACATTCACACTATTCACACACCTTCACCCCTTACCAAGTATGAGAGTGATAGCAGTGACCTGATTGCTCTCTCCTCAAACACAACAGAACCAAGGTTATTTTTATAGAAATAATCAATTAAAAAGACTTGTAACATTTCAGTCTATAATAAATTATACTGACTTACTGCTTGAGCCACGAATTACAGCTTTTATCCAAGACATATTCAAGAGAAAGAGCTATGAAACCCCTTATTAAGCAATAGTCATTTGACCTTTACACTCCCTGTTCACCCCTTCTCCCCAAATATGATGGTGAAACTTACCGCTTTTGCCAACTTCCCCTGCTCCCTGCATCACCACCTTGTACTCTCTGGAGCCTGCTGAAGAATACCTGGAGGAGCTGATAATTTCATTTTCTAGCTCCATCCTGCGCAAGGTGGAAGAAGGGAGCAAAATGGAAGAAAAAGCCACTAGCAAGTGATTTCTCTGATATTAAACAGCTATAAAAGCTGTGATAGAGGGAAAAAAAAAAAGAAATGCAGAAAGGAACAGTATAATGCAAGAGGTATGATTTATCAGTCTCACACTCACTGTTGTGCCTGTTAGCTGGAGAAGGTCTCATAGCAACCGCTTTAACAGCTTCCAATAAAAATCTCTCTCTGTCCCCTCCCAGCGCTGTATTAGTCTCTGCGTTTCTCTTCCTGGTCAGCAGCAGTAGCAGTTTTTGAGGTTCAAGAGCCCTGGAACCTCTGGGTAACAGCGATTGCTGTATCTTTGAAATCAAATAGATCAGAGCCTCCAGATAAAGAAAATGGATCAGATTTCTTAATTATGATGCTTGCTATTCCATATAGAACTTTCTTAAAAGAATCTCAACATTAAAACAGACCAGACAACCTTCTTGCCACCTTGGAGTTAAATATTTGTCCTGTGATCATGAAGTTTGCTAGGCTTACGCTTATACTATTACAAGTCAAATAAGTGACTTTTAAGAGCCTTCATTCTTCATGAAGCTTACTGAAAACACTGAATTTTTTTAAAGCTTAGTTTGTCCTCACATCAATACTCATTTTTGTTTAAGTAATGAATAAATAAACCAGATATTGATTGTGGGGGGTGGTAAGAGGTTTTGCTTGTGGTTGTCCTTCCCCCTCCTCATCCCCACAAAATTTCAGAAGGGGACGGGGGCTGAAAGGCAGGGAAAATATTTATTCATCCAGAAAAAATACAAAGAAGGAAACCACAATGTTATAAGCATTACTATTAATATCAAGTGATTTATCTTACCATCCTGGTCAATCCAAACAAATTAGAATAAAGCAAAAACTGGTGAATGACATTCAGTGTGACAATCTCACATCAGAACTATTCAAAGAAAACTTAGAGTAAATCAATGATTTCTGATTATGTTCTTAACAGATCCAGTCTATTTAAAGAACACTGTAAGTAACAAGCATCCATGAGTGCTGAGAGAGCTGGTGGACATCATAACCATGCCACTCACAATCATGTATGAAAAGTCATGGAGATCATGAGAGGTGCCTGAAGACTGGAAGACAAGAAGGTGATCAGAAGTAGTCAGCAGGGGTTCACTAAAGATAAGTCATGTTTGGCCATCTTAATTGTGTTCTATGATAAAACAACTGCTTGGATGAATGAAGAGCAGAGTACTGTCTATCTTGACTACAGCAAGGTTTTGACACTGTGTCCCACAGCATCCTTATTGGAAATCTTAATAGCTGTGGGTTGGACGAATGGACAGTGAGGTGGATTGAGAACTGGTTGAGCAGCAGATCCCAGAGAATTGTGATTAGTGTCACAGGGTCTAGTTGGAGGCCTGTCACTAGTGGTATCCTCCAGGGTTCTGTACTGGGCTCAGTTTTGTTAAACTTATTCATCAGTGACTTGGAGGAGAGGACAGAATGCCTTCTCAGCATGTTCATTGATGATGCAAAACTGGGAGGATTTGCTGATAGCTCAGAGGGCTGTGCTGCCCTTCAGAGAGACCTCAACAGGTTGGCAAGATGAGCAGAGAAGAATCACCTTAAACTGAACAAAGGCAAGTGCAGGGTCCTGTACTTGGGGAAGAATAGCCCTGAACATTGGTACTGGTGGGGCACTGACCTGCTGGAGTGCAGCTCTGCAGAGGAGGACTTGGGGGTCTTGGTGGGAGTGCTATGTGCAGTTCTGGGCTGCTCAGTACAAGAGGAACATGAAGCCCCTAGAGTGGGCCCAGCAGAGGACAGCAAAGATAATTAAGGGACTGGAGCACCTCACTCAGGAAAGGCTGAGGGAGCTGGCCCTGTTCAGTGTTGAGATGAGACAGCTGGGAGGGGACCTCATTAATGCATGTAAGTATTTAGAGGAGTGGTGCCAAGAAGATGGACCCAGGCTCTTCTCAGTGGTGGAAAACAATAAAACAAGAGGTAATGGGCAGAAACATATGCACAAGATGTTCCACCAGTACACGAGGAAGTACTTTACTGTGTGAGTCACTGCAGACTGGAACAGGTAGACTAGAGAGGCTGCCTGAAGATATTCAGGAATTGTCTGGATGCAATCCTGTGCCGTGTGCTCTAGGATGACCCTGCTTGAGCAGGGAGGTTGTACCAGATGAGCTGCTGAACAATTCTGTGATTCTGTGATTCTGCAATAAGGTACTTGCCCAGCTCTAACTGTTATACAATAATTTTGAGGACCAAAAATATCCATCACTAAAGACATGGAAAGCAAAAACAATTTCACTCCTGCAGAAAGTACTGGGCTTTCAGGACAGGTTGAAATGTTAAGTAGAAAGGAAAAGAGAAGCAGGAGAAGAAGCTAGTAAAATATCTTGGAAACCAGACACCTTCATCCATCCACTGTTCCAATTATTTCACAGAGAGTAAACATATGGTATTACATAGGAATAAAGAACTGAAAGAGAAAGAAAGCATATCATAGACTCATGATGGTCAAGATTTAAAGAATATTAGGACAGAGAGGCAAAGGTATAGGAGGAGACGTATAAAAGAGAGTTTAATAGGCTAATGTGCTGATTTCGGCCAGGATGGGGTTAATTTTTTTTCCTTCTCAGTAGCTGGTACTGTACAGTGTTTGGATTCAAAGTGAGAATACTGTTGATAGCATACTGATGTTTTGGTTTCTGTTAAGTTGTGTTTATCCTAAATCAAGGACATTTTCTTTCTTGTGTCTCATGCTCTGCCAGTGAGAAGGTACACAACAGAAACTGGGAGGGAGCATAGCTGGGGCAGGTGACCTGTACTAACCAAAGAGGGAGCATAGGCAGGTGACCTGTACTAACCAAAGGGATATTGTGCACCATAGAATGTCATGCTCAGCATATAAGCAGGAAGGGGAGCCAATCCAGGGGGAGAAACGGGGCTGTGTCAGTCTGCAGGTGGTAAACAATTGTACTGTGCATCACTGATTGTGTTTTGTTGGTTTTTTTCTCTTTCACTTCCCTTTTATTACCCATTAGCACTTTAGCTAATTCTGCTCTTTACTATTAAACTGTTCTTGTCTCAAACAACACATTTTATTTTATTTTATTTTATTTT
>NW_008651342.1:0-203 GCF_000695815.1 Acanthisitta chloris
GGTGGCCTTGTCCCCGCTGCATCCCCTCCCAGCAGCATCCTGTGGAAAGCCTGCTCTTCCAACCCCCCCAGCAGACCACCCAGTGCCAGCTGTGATCCTGCCACCGGCCGCAGGGGTGCCCAGCAGAGACCAGGCAGAACAAATGCTCCTTCCTGTGTGCCAGGGCAGCAGGGTCTGCTCCAGAGAACCCTGCTCCTGGCGCC
>NW_008651343.1:0-2922 GCF_000695815.1 Acanthisitta chloris
ACACAACAGCCCATGCAGCCCCAGGCTGGGGGGGGGGAGGGGACAGAGGTATTGGTCACAAAGATGATGAAGTAAGGAGGCAAACTGGAGATTGAGAGTGAAATACTGGTGTGAGGCTGAGGTTGCAAAGTCCCTTTGGTCATCAGTAAGGGCCTTGGCAGTGCTGGTGGCACAGCTCAGTGGGAGCCAACAGTGTGCACAGGTGGCCAAGGAGGCCAAGGGCACCTTGTCCTGGGCAGCAGGACCAGGGCAGTGTCACCCCCCTGCACTGGGCACTGGGGAGGTCCCAGCTCAGTGCTGTGCTCAGCTTTGGGCACTCACTGCCCAAAGGCCATTGAGGCACTGAGCGAGTCCAGCCAAGGGCAACGAGGGCAGCAAAGGGCAGAGCACATGGGCAAGGGCTGAGGGAGTTGGGTTGGTCAGCCTGGAGAAGAGGCTCAGGGGTGACCTCCTGGCTCTCTGCAACTCCTGCCAGGGCTGGAGAGAGGTGTGGGATGTGTGTCCTGCCAGGGCTGAGGGAGAGGAGAGAGGGAATGGCCTCGAGCTGAGCCAGGGCAGAGTCAGATTGGATGTGAGGAGAAATGTTTTCCCTGTTGTGGTGTTCAGCACTGGGATATTGCCCAGGGAGGTGGTGCAGTCACCATCCCTGGAGGTGTTTCAGAGGTGTCTGATGTGGCACTGGAGCATCTGGGTTATGGTTTAGGGGTTCCAGCAGTGACAGGTTAATGGTTGGACTCAGCCTTAGGGGTCTCCTCGAGCCTTCCTGGTTCTCTGACAGGCTGTGCTGGAGGAATGCACTTTTCGTCGTAGATTCTAGGATATTTCTGAGTATTGGAGCTGAGTGTGTTGTTAAAGTGTTGATTTTGGGAGGGAGAACTCTGCTTTAGGAACCATAAAGATAAATTTATGCTTAGCTTCTGTTTTCTTCTACTCAAACTGATTTTCCTACTTGCTCCAACATTGTGAAGTGATCAAGTGCTTGAAAACCTGTGTCAAATTCTCATTTTCTTCCCATCTAGTTAGAAGTTGTTGGTCACAAATATTTGTCAAGCACAGGGTGAGGTTTGGGCATGGAACAGTCCCTTGCAGCTCTCTTGGAGTCCCTTAGGCACTGGAAGGAGCTCTAAGGTCTCCCTGGAGCTTCTCTTCTCTGAACACCCCCCAAACCTCAACCAAACCCCAACCAACACCATGTAGACATCCATAATCATAGAATCAGAGAACAGATTGGCTTGAAAGGGACCTTAAAACTCCTCAACACAACATCCCATGTGATTACTCCAGTGAATTCAGAAGTGTCACTGAGCTAATTCTGCTCTCCAGAAGGAGCTGAATTACCAGAACAATGTCCTTTGTGTAATGCTGATATCTGCAAAGCAAACAAAACTTCAATCATAAAAGACTTTCCCCTGATAAACGTCCTTTGGAATGAAAGCTTGTCACTCTTTCATGGGTTAGGAGTAATTTAACCATGCTAAATGCTCTTGTTTCAGGCTTTAGAGAGCTCCAATCTCCCTTAGTTCCCCCTCCAGTGGCAATCAGGAGTTTAAATATGCTGTACTGGGACTTGCTGCTCCTGAGTTCAGCACTTAGTTCCACTTCTGAGTCTTAAAATTTAACTGTAGAGTAGTCAGGCATTGGAATGCCCAGGGAGGTGGTGGGTTCACCATCCCTGGAGGTTTTTAGGCTGAGACTGGATGTGGCACTCAGTGCCATGGGCTAGTGACCACGGTGGGGTTGGACTCCATGATCCTTGTGGTCTCTTCCAACCCAGCTGATTCTATGATTCTATGACTGTGTGAAATCACCCGGGTTTAAACTTCATAAAATGCCAATTTGCCTCATTTTGCTCCTCATGGAAGTCATAATTCCCAGTGGAATGTGCACTGACTCCTGCAGGGGCTGATTTAGTGGGGGATATAAGTCTGATGGTCATTTTGAAGTGCTTTTTTGTCACCTGCTGGAGGTGTTTTTGTGGTTCTTGTGGCTTGTTTTGTCATCGGCATTGCATGGCATGGTGAGTTGGGTGGTTCTTCCTGCTGGGACATGTGTGGTGTCCATGGGACATGTCACTAACTGGATCAGGGAATCACTGAGGTTGGAAAAGACCTCCAAGATCAGTGGTGTCAGTGGCACATGTTGTTTGCTCTCTTTCATTGAATCAAGGACTCCTCCTCTCCCTCCCTCTTTCCTTTCCCCTTTCCAGTGCACCTTCCTGCTGGAATCTGTATTGCCCTACCCCTCCAGTCCCTCGGTGGGGGCTGCTCCCTGAGCCAGAGTGTGCAGCCAGGAAATCAGGGATTAAGTCAGTCGGGATGGGATGTGTCACTGTCCTGAGAAGGATCAGCTGCGCCCTCAGACAGCTCCTGCTGACAGGATTAAGTGGCTGTGTGTGGCCTCAGCCTGATGCTTCCAGCTGGATGCAAATAGGAAAACCTGAAGGATTTAGAGCCTCTTCCCTCTTGTCTCACTTCCTGGGAGCAGAGCCTGACCCCACCTGGCTGCACCTCCTGGCAGGAGCTGCAGAGAGCAGAAGGTTCCCCTGAGCCTCCTTTTCTGCAGGCTGAGCCCCCACAGCTCCCTCAGCTGCTCCTGCTGCTCCAGCCCCTTCCCAGCTCTGTTCCCTTCCCTGGACACTTCATCCTCTCAAGGGTGGTGAGACCCTGTCCCAGGGTGCCCAGGGCGTGTTTGGCTCCCCCAACCCTGTCACTGTTCATTCCAGGTTGGATGAGCCTTGAGCAACCTGCTCTGGTGGGAGGTGTCCCTGCCCAGGGCAGGGGTTGGGGTGGGTGATCCCTAAGATCATTTCCAACCCCTAAAATTCTATGATTCTACAATGTCCTTGTCCTGAGGAGCCCAGAGCTGCCCCAGGACTAGAGGTTCCTCCACAGTGCCAGCACAGGGGTCAGCACTGCCGTGGGG
>NW_008651343.1:2955-5132 GCF_000695815.1 Acanthisitta chloris
TGGGGCACCCACAGCCTCCTTGGGGCACCCACAGCCTCCTTGGGGCACCCACAGCCTCCTTGGGGCACCCACAGCCTCCTTGGGGCACCCACAGCCTCCTTGGGGCACCCACAGCCTCCTTGGGGCACCCACAGCCTCCTTGGGGCACCCACAGCCTCCTTGGGGCACCCACAGCCTCCTTGGGGCACCCAGAGCCTCCTTGGGGCATCCACCAGCCCACGCTGGTTTTGATACCAAACCATGGGAGTTGGTGTATTTTGGGGGTGAGAAGGTGCCCCTTGCAGCTCCTCTCTCACAACACCACCCGTTGTCCCTGAGAAGGTCTCACATCCATCCTGAGTGGTGTTCTTTGAGCCTCTGCTGTTCAGTGTGTTCTCTCCAGACCTCCCTGTACCTCCTGAGCTGTTCTGCCTCGAGGCTATGGGGAGCAGAGGCAGCGTGGGCTGAATGTCTCTAGACAACATGTGTACCAGAACTGCTAAAAAAAAGTCTATTTCTGGCAGAATTACAACGTGTTCTGATGCTTTTAGTACTGAAAAGCAACTCTGGGTTGTTTGGAATCTTGGCACTGTGGTGCTGGATGACGCTGTGAAGGAAATGTTCTGTTTAATGATGTTTATGACAACTTTCCAGGATTTATTGCTGCTGGATAATCAAAACTAGAATTCTTTATGTTCTGGATTAAGATAAGTTTGTGCCTAGCTCTGAGCAGCAGAAATTCATCATGGGAATGGCAAATCGATCCTTTGCTTTAGTGGGTTCTGGGGGGAGTTTATGGCAACAAATGATTAGGGAGGAAGAGATTCTGGAGAAGAGAAGGTTGTGTGGAGACCTCAGAGCAACCTGAAGGGCTCCAGGGAAGCTGCAGAGGGACTTGGTTAGGAACTGCAGGGACAGGACAAGGAGCAATGGGGAGAAATTGAGAGAGGGAAATTTAGGCTAGATATTAGGCAGAATTTTTCCCTGTGAGGGTGGTGAGACGCTGTCCCAGGTTGCCCAGCGGGGCTGTGGGTGCCCCAGGGAGGCTGTGGGTGCCCCAGGGAGGCTGTGGGTGCCCCAGGGAGGCTGTGGGTGTTCCAGCCCTGGCAGTTCACAGCCAGGTTGGCTAAAGCAATCTGGCATTGAACACCAACCAAACGTGGGTCCTGAATCCTCCCATGTCCCTGGTGTGGCTGAGCCTGTTTGTGCAGTCTGTGCTGTGCCTTGGCTGGATTGCTAAATAAACTGAAGGCTTTGAAATCTATTGAGCTTTGCTTTTTCCCCCCTTCTTCCTTTACCTTGAATTTCATGCTCTCTATTCCCCAGCTCCCCCAAAGACCTCAGCACATCCGAGCAGCCCTTGGGAGGGGCTGTTTTGCTTCCCTTTCCCTCTCTCTGCTGACAGCTGATGAGAAATGTCTGCAGGCAGAATGTGGAGAAACAGCAGTTTTATTCTTTGTGGGAAGCTTTGTGTCAGCTCCTTTATCCCTGTGTGCGCCAGGATGGGTAGAGGGGATGAGCTGGTAATTCCTGTTCTTCCAGGTAAAGCTATTTTTGATAGAGACGTTTTCTAAATAATTAAAAAGCTCTTTTCCAAAGTGTTTGCAATCTGCTTCAGGAAGTTAACAAGAGGTGCTGAATCACTGCTCCTGGGGGGAGCTACCCCATGGAGCTAACTGCAGCTCCCTGGGGAACATGGAGATGTTCCTGGAAAAGGGGTGAGGTGTGTACAGCTCCTCTGGGAGTTGCACAGGTGTGAGAAGGTGCAGAACTCTGCACAGAGCTGGGCATCAGTTTGGATTCTGGATCAGGAAAGGTCATCACAGATGAAGAGTTTGGATGCAAATTAGAGCAACTTCATTTGTTTTGCCAGAAGCTTGGGAATATCTTGGAATCCCAGAGTGGTTTGGGTTGAAAAGGACATTAAAGCTCACCCCCTCCCACCCCTGCCCTGGGCAGGGACAGCTCCTCCAGCCCAGGCTCCTCCAGCCCCTGAAACACTCCAGGGATGGAAAGCAGGACACACACCTCAGCCCCATCAACTGGGCATGTGCTTAGCTTCCAGTATCCACAGAGCATCAGCTTTAACCCACAAAACACTTCGTGGCTCCAAATGAAGCCGAACCAGTCCCAAGTCCCTCTCAGCACTCCTGGAGCCCCTTCAGGCCCTGGAATGGGCTCTAATGTCTCCCTGGAGT
>NW_008651344.1:0-40169 GCF_000695815.1 Acanthisitta chloris
TCCTTTTCTTGCGACTAAGCTTTTTTTTGCTGAATCTTATGATTTGCATCCAATATATCCACATGGGGCAATAATTGCATGAGACAATAACATGTTGAAATTTTTTCTGGTCAGTGCAGGTCCTATCCTACCATGTATAGCTATATCCTCTACACAGCCAAAGGAAAGATCCAGCAGCAGCTTCCTGAAGGAGATCCTGAGTCTGACCTGTATTAGGTATCTAAACAGTTCAGTAGGTCTTTTGGAGGAGCAGTAGACAGTAGTGATTGAAGGATAAAGAGGGAATGAAGAACATAACAAGTTATATGTAAAATTAAGAGAAAACACCTACCAGTAACAAATAGTATAAAGAAAATATATCATGCGTGGAGTCCTGAAAAAACATTGTCTTCCTTGACATTATTCTTCCTGCAATCAAATTCATGTAGTGAAGAACAAAGGGGAGAAGATCTATCTGTGGAATCATGACCCTACTAGAAAGATTCTGCTAGCTGCAAGAAAAGGTCTGAACCTTCATGTCACCCCTTTAGACAACTGCACTGACTGCAGGGTCTGCTAAATAAAGTGACACACTGTGTTTGCTCAAGGACAAACACAGGAGTTCCTACCTTATTGGCAGATTAATATTTAGCCCATGGTATTTTGAGGTTGATTTTTGTGGTATTGTAGTTATAAAAGAGAAATAAATGCCTTTTATTTTTTCTTTTTCCTTTTTAATGCAGCTCACGTTAAAAAAAAAGCAACAATGGAATTCAATTTCTGAATAACCATCAATATGTTGCTCACATTTCAGATGATTCTACTTTGGTTTGGGCATATTAGACTGTGTTCTTTTGATATGTTTAATTTTTGCAATTGAAGCTTTCTGAACTCACAGTGAGGTATTTGTAGAAAGTTAATTAGCCCATGCAAATTCACTAACATCTGTTTTCCCCTTTAAAATAATTTAAATTGTCTTTTATTGTACGGCTTAAAAAAATTAAATAATTAGTAAAATTTTCTGCAGTACAAATGACTCAGGCTGTGTTGGAGTCTTCAGATAGGTCTGATCAACTTTCTTAGGCTGCTGATTGGACTAAAAACAATTTTAAAAATCAATTTTACAATATTAAGTAGCATCTTAAAGACCTAATAACTACCTTGAAAGATAAAATAAAGACAGACAATATGTTCCCATCCCTTTCTGTAAAGCACATGATCAATCTTGGAGAAAATAAGTCTGAGGTAGCTGAGGTTATTAGAGTTTAAATATTGACCTTGCACAAATTAGGCCATAATCTTGTTATCAAACTCATGTAGAAGGAGGTGGACAGCTAAAAGATCAGGAGACAGTAGCATTTTCAATAACTAAACCCAGCACTATTTATTATCCTCATCAGAACGTTTGGTCTGAATTGATTCTATTTAACTGTAGACACCAAAGTGAAAAATGAACCATAATAGGACCTGATCTGCAAATTAAGGAAAAAAAGATTCAGGAAACTTCAGAACACTAAATTCCAGATGTGCTAAAATTCCCTGGGCCTGAGATCATATAAGCAGCCTGCTAACAACCTGGTCATGTAACAGGGAAGTCTGTGAAAGCTGTCATAATCCAGCAAGTAGGGTTTGGAGTCCAGGAGCTGGTGCAGCCTTTCCCCATTCTTGCATTTGAGTCCATGTGTTTTTCCCATATTAGAAACCTTTCCTAGGAAATAACAGACATCAAACTCAGGCATTTAGAGATCTGCAGTAAAGGTACCAAAATTTTCTATAGTTATCACAGAATCATAGAATTTAGGAGTTGGAATGGACCTTACAGATCATCTAGTCCCAATTCCCCCTGCCCTGGGCAGGGACACCTCCCACCAGAGCAGGTTGCTCAAGGCTCATCCAACCTGGCCTTGAACACTGCCAGGGTTGGGGCAGCCACACCCTTATAATAAAAAACTTTTTTCTTTAATACATTTCCTGTTATCTCTTAACATGGCATCTCTTAGGAGTCAGAATTTTTAGCAAAACTGTACTTCTATGGGAAAGTCCCCTCAATCTTTCCAATTTCCAAATGATATTTCTCAAGGGCATTGCTGTGATATTGGGTTATCTTTGCATTTTTGTACATCTTTTACAAGGCATCTTAGGGAATTAGAAGAATCTTCTCTCACATTCTTTACAATGGGAATATTCACTACAGACGTGGCTGCCAAAAATTTGAAATATAGCAAGAAATATTTAGAGGGGGACATCTGTAGTTCTGTGGCAATAAGCACTGCTGACCCTTGAAGAGTATTTCTGAGGATGCTGCAATAAAATAAACAACTGATTATAGGCACAAACAGATGGAAAATATTCCTGAGAATATGGCTGTGATTATACTGGTCAATATTAGATGTAAGAATGCATTTTTTTGGAATAATTGTCACAGAATGGTAGCAGTAGGAGGGGGGGTGTGCACCTCTCCATGGAGTTTGCTGCTCCTGTCCCTCTTGCTGAGCAGAAGCAGTCACAAGGCTGCACATAAGCACTCACAATCATTTATACTACTTGGCAATCAGTGGCAGCCAGGATCTACCCAGATAGCCAAGTTAGGAATGTAACATAACACCTCTGCCAAGTACCTAGCACTTAAGTGCAAAGTCTGCTCAGTTCATAAGAATCCTTTAAAAAAACTGTCACCTGTTTGGCTCACTCCCTGATTGATAGCTGTATGCACTCCATGGCTTAGAAACTTTGAAAAATAAACATCTGGAATTTCTTCACAGGTGATTTTTTTTTTTCCTTACTTGCAAAGCACTTGGGAATCCTTCAGTACATGAATAAATTGAAGTGGGAAAACAGATAAATAACAAGTTGTGGATTAAAATACTTCCTCCAGAAGTACATGAGGGTAATGACAGTCTTCTAAGTTCAGCTCATATTGTTGTCTCACTTAGGGGTTAAACCCTAGACCCAGTCAGAGGATGCAATGAGGTTCATCCTCCTCCAGCCTTTCTGTTGACATTCAGTGAACTTGGCATTGGGCACCAACTGCCTTGTGATCAAATTCCACACAGCCAAACTGAGCAGCAGCTATTAGCTAAGGGTGGCAAAGCCTCCACATCAAATCACCTTTGTTCAGTTGTCTGAAATTAAGACTACCAGGGCCAGGGATCTTGTGGTGATGCTTCAAGGCTACCACCAGCTCAGTCAGTCTTACCAAGGTTTTAGCAAGAAAAACTCCATATTGAAATAAAGTGATGGAATTTGAACTAAAATATGATGAAAGGAGGTGAAAATGCCACATACAGAACCAGTTTACTTGTATTGCTTGTATGTCATCTACATTTATGGGACTCCCATGTGGGGAAAAACATACATATATGACCTAGATTATGCTGCCATTTCTGCCTTTTGTTACAGTGGCTATTCATTTATAGTTGAAAAGTTAATCTTGCTTTTCAGCTCCTTCCTTTGGAAATAGACAGGAACAAAAAGATAATGGCCAAAGAAAATTTTGCTTTGACTGATACTCTTGCAGGGTAAATGAGTACTAATACGACTATCTATGGAGCTCTGAAGCATATAGAGAAGGACTTTAATTTTTCAAGAATGGAACCTCACTAGTTCTTGATGGAATCTGATTGATATGTTACCATCACTCTTTGTCAAAGGAAAACCAACTTAAATTTCTGATTGTCATGCACTTATCCTGATAATCCTGACCTATGTTCATTCTTAAAATCTCATTATTTATTCCTGAGAACTTCAATAACATTCGATTTTGGTACCAACGGATTTTGAAGTGGAAGTTTCAGAAACAACCACAAAGATTTTGGCTGTGACTGCCAGCGTAAAGAGTTTCTTCAGGCAAGGATCTAAGAAATCTTCAGCTTCAAAGAAGAAATCTGGCACTTTTTTTTTTTCACCTTTTATAGAAGAATTGACAGCAGCTTCCAAATGGCATATTGAATTTCAGTACTTCTAAGAGTCATGAAGTTAAACTAATTGCAACTCATTTATCCCAATCCTTAACCAGTGCCACCACCTAAAATTTAAATAGACAACACTAAGATATTGACAGATTATGTAAGTGATTTAGGAACGTGACTGTTCTTGACTTTTGCATAGACTTCTGTTCCTGAATTAATGTTTTGCTCTTAAAAACCTTCAGACCCTCTTTTCTCTTTGCTTTTCTGTGCCCTTAATGCTGAAAAAAAATGTATTTTAAATCCCAATGGTACTAGTCAAGCAGTTTGCAGAAGCAACTGCAAAATGTCTGTTTTACCATTGAAACTAATAGTGTTCTTTACTTAAAGCAAATGATTGTACACTAATTTCTCAGTGTAAGAAAAAGCAATGAGAACAAAATTGTCCCAAAACAGCATGGTATCTTAAAACAGTACATAATATTCTTAAAAGTTTGTAAATTATGACTTTATTCGCTTTGGAAGACAATCTATCTTCATCAGTGAAGATGCAAAATGTAAAATCAAGACTGTAATAGCTATTTACCCACCCTTTCTCTCCTACACACAGTATTTAGAAACACTAGAAGATAAAATTTCTGCCTCTGCTGTGGAATAGAAAAGTACTTTTTCTTAATTCAAATACCTGAAAAGGTGATTTATCAAACTCCTTCTTCTTCATGTGATATTATAAAATCAGATAGCATATTGAACTGATTGCCATAATTCTTCAAAATTTGTTTTCCTGAGTGTAGCAGATGCATATCACGAGCTGTTTAAATATCAAAAAGCATTGCTTGTGAATATGTTATTACATTCTTATACCTGTGTTTCCTTCTTAATGACAAAATATGCATTTTCATCGAAAGTTGTGCTGATAAAACTACTTTAAAGTAAGGACCTAATTGTTTTTAAAGCATTTATCAACAGATATCATTAGGAAAATATTTTAATCACTATAGTTTATGTAGACTAAATGTAAGCATTTATTAATACAAGCTAAGCACTCATTATAAATTTGCACAGAAAATGATAAAATATTATGTATGAAATGAATCATTAGCATGGACCATTAAGTCTTCTATTTTCCTTTAATTGAATTTGTCAGTGGTACCCTCTTTAACTGAAAACCAGTCATAACCACAAAATTAAATAATAATTAAAGAAACAACTATTCAAAGAGTTGCTTGGTAGCTAAGGTGCCATTTAACCAAAACAGCAATTTAATGTAAATTGCAGCCCATGTAGATGTAGTTCTGAAAATTATACATCCTGTGGTTCGTATATGTTTGAATTAGCAAAACATTTTCAGCATCACAGTCTAGATGTTCTTATAGTGGTTCTGTAGCATAAAGGAGGGCTGAATAAATGGGTGAAAATAGGTATAAATAAACCTATGGCAATTAAAGGTAATTAAGACTTTACAGAAATAAACTACTGGCTGTTCAGTAAATTTTTTAGCAGATTAGGAAATGCACCAACTTACAGTATAGGCATTTTGTCTCTGCACACAGTCATTCAGTAAAGATGTACTGGATGTGGAACCCAAATTAATGCCTTGGCCATCTGTGTTTTTTTCTAATTTTACCCTATTATTAAAAGATAGGTGGGACTTCCTATTTACAGAAACTTTGTTGCACTACCTTTTTCATACACAAAATGCAAAACAAAAGCAAGCAACTAACCCCCTTCCAAAAACCCCAAGCAAACATAACCATGCAAAAAAACCCTCAATGCAAATAAACAACTAATCAAAAAAAACCCAACAACCAACCCACCACCTTGTTGGCTCAATCAAAAAAACTCAACAACCAACCCACCACCTTGTTGGCTTGGATTTGGCAACTTTATCATATTTGAGAGGAAAGTGGATCTTGCTCTGTTGGAGAAAGCAATGATGCAGCTCAGAGTAGGTCCAAGAGCCTTCATTGCATATATGGAGATTTGCCATTGCTGCTTCAGAATAAAGATTAGGAATACACTTTTTTATGGATGGTAATTCTCTAACATCAATTAGCTTTGAGACAGTGGGTTTTTATTCACAAATTCTGTTTTGCACAACCAGCAGGGGGAGGTAAGATTTAAGGAAATAGACTGGGAAAACTTCATGGAAGGGAGTACTTTTAAAGAGGGGAGGGTGGTGAAAAGCTTTGAACAAAAGAGAGAGGTGAGTAATACAACACATGAGGGTTAAGCTGGTATTTTGATTGCCATTCTCATGTCAATCAAACCATAACATGCAGTTGCCACATGTATGAAATTTGGAAGAGCTTTGTCCATTTTCCCAATGCAATCCTTTTTGCTTACTGTGGATATACTGCTGTAGTAAAAAATTATTTTATTTCTATTTGCTAGCAACGTAAGCTAATATGAAAGAACAGAGCTGTAAGTAAATGATGTTACAAGTTTCAAAGAGAATGTCTCTTATTTAAATTTTTCACATAATTGACTACTTGTGTGTAGGAACCAATGAAAGAGATGCACAGCTGGACTGAATGCCCTAAAATTATTTTCAGAAATACATATCTCATTGTACTTTTCAATTGTTACTTAGGCAGCTTTCATTCTTCTGCAGAACAATTTGCAAAACAACTTGCTTAGCTATTATGATCAAATTTTGAATCTAAGAGCCTTCCAAGATATTTACAGACAGAGGACCAAACATCTTGATGTATATTCATGTCTTCATTGCGATTGTTACACTTTAGGGGCACGGGCTACGTGATGAAGACTAGTAGTCAATATATCTGCTTGTCTTCACACAGGACCTATTTTGCAGAGAAGGAAAGGGTGCAGACCTGCTGTGAACCACAGGACTGTTCAGCTGTGGGACTGTGTTCTGCACCAGTCAGGGTGAAAGGTACCACCAAGCTTTAAGAGCTTCCTTGGGAAACCTACACATGCAAAGTTGCCTGCTGAATAACTGGGCCATTAATTCAATCAAGACTGCTTACAGGCTGCTGTGTGAACAGAAATGTATACCATGTGGACCACAGATTAAGATCCTGCTGCTTAGCTATGTGGATCAGCAATGAGCCTTTTCAGCTCATTACTCCTTTTGTACCCCACCCATGGATCCCACGTGTTATCTGCCACATAGGTGTACTTGCCTCAAAGCAGTCTGGACTTCTCTTTAAAAATGTGATTATCATGTATGTGCATGTTTGTTTGAAACCCTATAAATTACATGTAGATTTATTTTCTATGTATAAACTCTTCAGAGCTTATAGGCTTGAAAGGAAGGTGTGTGTTACCATTTTTAACGGTAGACCAACACGACCTGTTGCCCTGAGTTCCTCTCATTTGCACGACAGACCCTGTGTACAATATAGTGGTGTATGGTATGTTTTGCCATTGTGGAGTTACCTTTATCAGAATGATTTTTACATGTAGATTTATTTTCTATGTATAAACTCTTCAGAGCTTATAGGCTTGAAAGGAAGGTGTGTGTTACCATTTTTAACGGTAGACCAACACGACCTGTTGCCCTGAGTTCCTCTCATTTGCACGACAGACCCTGTGTACAATATAGTGGTGTATGGTATGTTTTGCCATTGTGGAGTTACCTTTATCAGAATGATTTATAGTGATATTGGTATGGCATGTTTTGCCATCGTGGAGTTACCTTTATCAGAATGATTTAGTCTCTAGTGATATCCAGCCCCAAAGAAGCATGCAGATATAACAGTTACGTGTAATTACAGCTTTGACGAGTTATTTGAATCAATGTATTCCAGAGCACAGGAAAAGTTCCAGCCTCATGGCTTTGATACTGACAGATCTGGTGCAAAGTGGGTGTTTGGATACAATGCCAAGCATAATTGGTGCCAGCAGTGGAGATTACATGTGCTGGCTCTATGGAAGATTATAGACTTAGAAGATTGTTGGGAACAGGGCCATGGATGGTAACACACATGAAGTCAGAGCACAGCCTTCATGTGAAGGTTGTATTATTAAGATGGTCTCGGCCTTCACCCTGATTTCTGGAAATCTGGAGGAATACAGCCCTTACTGCTTTGGTTCTGCACTTCTGTCAAGTTCTTCACTCAAATCAGAGGGTAGATGCTGGCACCATCCTCCAGATTCAGCTGCTCTTCTTCACCAGGTTTCAAATATAGCATCTAGAAATTTTTATTTTACCTCCTCCAGTAAGGCCATCTGTTCCCATAGCTTTCCCTCAAAACACCTGGCATTATCTTTTTTAGGATTTCTGGACTTCTATGGGTTGAGGGTTTTTTTATCATGTTTAGGGGGAAATAAAGATTTGAAAATACACTTTGAAGTAAAGTAGTATACATATCTCTTTTGTTGCTTTTCCCATTCATTATGGAAGAAAGTGACATTCCATTCTGGGTGAATCTAGAAGGCCATTTTACCTACAGTCCTGCCAGATACCTCAGATACCTATTGGTGATGCTTCACAAAGTGAAAAGGAAATGTGTGTTAAAATTGAGGGAAAACAACTCCTTGAAGTTCAAACAGAAGACTATTTGATTGAAAAAGGAGTATTAAAATTGAGGGACAACAACTCCTTAAAGTTCAAACAGAAGACTATTTGATTGAAATGGAGTCCTTAAAGGAAATAGTTCTTAAAGGGAATGGTTCCCTTTCTTCATAACAAGCAATCTTAGCATGTTGTAACAGTGTTCCAGCAAACTCATTGTCTTAACAAAATATCTTATATTATTGCTTAAATAACTAAAGGTCATTAAAATTGAGGGACAACAACTCCTTAAAGTTCAAACAGAAGACTATTTGATTGAAATGGAGTCCTTAAAGGAAATAGTTCTTAAAGGGAATGGTTCCCTTTCTTCATAACAAGCAATCTTAGCATGTTGTAACAGTGTTCCAGCAAACTCATTGTCTTAACAAAATATCTTATATTATTGCTTAAATAACTAAAGGTCTGGATTTAAAACCACAAATTCACAACCTGGAAGTACCCCACAAACTCTTTGTGATGTTGTGGTTGCATGACAAAGATATGAAGGTTTGATGGATCTAAGAAGGGATTTGTGGTCTGGAGAACTCAGTGAAATTCCTTGGCCTGTCTTATGCAGAATGTCAGACTAGACTCTGATGATCACTTAAAATAGGATAATTTAAAACAGATTCAGTTCCAGCAGTTTCTAAAAGGTCTGGTAAGACTTAGTGAATTAACATTTGGAAAGTTAGATCATATTCATGCTTCAAGTACTCACAGCTTCTCTTTGGCAGACTTTTTTTTTCTGTGTGAATAACCAGGTATGAGTAATGTTTCTTGACCAGAAAAAGGATATGCATCTAAAACACCTGAACTGCACTTACTCCTCTATAGCCTGTAAATTTTGAAGCAGGAAGACTTCTTGACTGACAAGCTGAAAAGTTTGGGATCCAGAGGCTGCCCCATCATAGGTACCCTATTCACATTACACTGCAAGTGAATCTGCCTAAAGTACAGATTTATTTCAGAGATAACATTTGGGACCAGTGACAAATGCCTGGCTGATCCAGTTGTATAACTTATGCTAAGCTACAGAGACAACCCCTAAGAAATTGTTACAATCTTGTGTTACAGCACTTCTAAAAAGAGGGAAGGATGCTCCAGAGCCAAACCCCATCAAGCCAATGTCTTTAATATAGGATTTTAAAGATAAAGCACTGAAGTAATTTATAAACTGTCTGTCACCAGTGGCTGAACACCACCTTCTTTCCAAGCAAGCTGAATTACACTTGAGAAATATGTCCTGGCTGAGCACTGAACATCATTCAACTTGCTGAAGTTGGGTTTGAAAGTGATATGGGCACAGATGCGGTGTTCAAAGGCCAATCAGCTGTGTCTGACACCATATACCACCAGATGCTTTTAGACAAAATACAGTACATGAGAGAAAATCAATGCATAGTATAAATGATAAAATTTCTGTCCAAAAAAAAAAAAAAGAATAAAATTCCCCATAATCAGCAATTATTTCTATGCTGAACTCTGCAAGATCAAGAGCCAGTAGCAGAGGCTACAGTATGACCTACCACAGGGGAATGTGCTTGAGTCTGTATTATCCAGCATCAACAAGAACAACCAAAAATCCATTCTCAGAGGAGAAGTATTATTCCTGCAAGCATTGTTTGTAACTCGGCCTAGATTAAGGGCTTCACTTGAGTCCAAGCCAGATTTATGTCCATGCTGCTCAGATTACACTACCAAAGCCCAATTACACACCAATTTGACTAAACAGCAAGTGAGTCTCTTTTTATATTTTCTTTTTCTGAAATCACAAGTCAAGTAAACTTAGTGTAATTTGGAACAGGGTATAATTTGCCCACTGTTGCAATCCTGTTTATTTTGGGCACATGTAGAATAGAAAAAAATGTAAGGTTCATGCCCAGAAGAGTATACCGAAGAAGCTCACAAATTCTAAATTGCCACTAACCCAAGAATATCAAGAATGACTGCACTTGCCCTCTCCAGAGGTTTCATATAAAGCAAGGAGGGGTTGTTCATGCAGAGAAGTTAGTGTTAAGAGAAAGTTGCTGTTGGATTATTTAATGCCTTGGACTATCTGAATGGAACAAACTTCCTGGGCATTTTGGGATCACCCCACTGAGAACCACAAGCACAGTTGTGCATAAAGTGGAATCCTTCCAACAGATTGAAGTCTGAGGTACTGACTGCTGGGGCATGCTGCAGCTGTTGGCCAGCTGCTGTAAGATTTCCAGCTACAATGGAAGCATTTCATAAATCATCAAGAGTTCTGCATCCCATTCAGTTTGTTTAGTATAAAAAGGGAAAATGATCACTGACTTTTTCAAATACCTACATGGGAATTCAGGATTAGACTGACCAGTCTGGATATGTTTGATTTATGCTCCAAAACTGCTGATGGCACAGAAGATTTATATGTATATAATACAGAGACATGCCAATGAGGGAAATCACAGATTAAAAAATTTCCTAATGTACCATGGATGGTGATTCTTCTGTGGAACAAATCATAACATGCAAAGGATTTTGGAAAAAAAACCCAACACACAGTCACCCTAGAAGGACATGGGAAAAAACAGATTCTTGGTGTGCAGAAGGTTTAACTTCAAGTGTGTTATTACTCTATTCCCCTGAGTTATAGCATTTCCACCAGGGTGTATGCTCCATATTCCAAACAAGAAGCATGGAAAGATTTTCCAAAGAAGTTCATATAGATGGACATCAACAAAAATTATGCTGTCCTGCATTAGATCAACACTTTCAATAGCAAGTCCAGGCCTTTGATTTTGTTTTGTTTTGTTTTTATTTCTGGGATACATCCATACCTTAATCAGAGGTTTTGTAAGACAATTCAGGAAGTACTATAAGGCTTTTGACTTACAGATCATACTGATTCCCTGCCTCAGGTAGATACTGTTGATTATTAATTTAAATTTTCTTTTAAAACGGAACTGGTTGTTTCAGAATGAGTTCAGATTTCTTGGCCACATTTATGGTTTTTATATCTCTCTCTGCATCTCATGACTTGGCAAATACATATCACTTTCCTTTCCAAATCCAAACCATTCAAAAGATAGCTCTTCTTCTGGCCTTGAGGGAGATTAATGATATTATTTTATGAACTTATCTAATAATGCCAGTTAACTGAAGATGCTTCAGAGAAAGCATTTGGAATAAATTTTATGTGGGCTTAGCTAGGCCAAAAAAAATCTCAACAACATAAAACCCCCAAGTTATTCAGTCTTATGAATTACTTGTATGCATTTTTGTCCATACAGTATTTTAATCGGTATAGATTGCTACTGGTTTTATATCTTTGATCTTAAAATTTGATATAACGAATTTAACTCAGGTGTTACATTTCTTCCATCTGTCTTTGCCTTTCCTGTCCTGAAGATTGCCAGCAGGATGAGATTTACAGAGGATACTTTCAATACATAGTGTTCTGCAACATGTTTATTGCAGCAGTGTCCAAAAGCTTTTATCAAGAGCAACCCACAAGACTAGAAGTTGTGCAAGGTCACATTAGATGCCTTGTGCCCCTCAGAGCTTCAGAAAGGTCAAAGCAACAAATAAAGGGACAAAGAGTTGATGTTGAGATCAAAGAAGGAAGAAAACTCTGCAGTGAAGGGCAACAAGTGGGAGCATCGCTTGGTAAAGAGCATGTCACTAGTTAAGTTCCTTAAATAACAGGGAAGAGTTCACCCAGATCTGGAAAGGAAATGGGAAGTCAGGAGAAGTGAGAGAGGCTATCAGCACAGAAACTGAACTAATCAAAGGTGGCAATTTGGCATCATGTTACAGGGAAAAAAGGAAGTTGAAATCCCTTGCAAATTTATCAACTGAGACAAAATCTTTTTCTCCATCACTATATGGAGGAAAAAGTGAATATAACAGCTCACCCTCCACACCATATATTCCAAATGATTTTACAGGCCTTGGTAAAGCAGATTTTGTACTTTAAAAACATTTTGCTTCCAGCAGTGGGTTAACCATTGGAAACAGCCAAATTTCCACCCAGACTCTCACCTGTGAGTGAGATGGATGAATGGAGAGAAAAAGAAACCCAGGAAGAAGAACATTTGTGGACAGAGGTAAAAATAGGAAGACTGCTTACCAATTACCATGGCAGGCAAAACAGACTTGGGTCTGTATTTAAAATGTTCATAATATGATATGTATGAAATGTATGATATGTCATACAGTCACTTAGTAAATGTCAAACTCTTGATGGAAAATAAGCCTTTCATTGTTTATTCAACATCCAGTAGCACTCAGGACTACATTTGTCCTGCCTAGTTGCAGGTTTATCCCAGAAATATCCACATTAAGGAACTGTTGCTTTAAGCTTGGTTTGTTATTGGTTGAGGTTTTCCCATAAGCAGTGGAGAAGCTAAAAGACTGTAAACAACAATCCAGCAGCCTGACTAAGAGCTGAGTCACCTTCAGACCAAGTCCCTTTTTTCTTTTTTTCTCTATTTTCTGTCTGCAATGAGAGCTAAGGGCAATGTTTCTAACTTAATCCCATGGATAGATGGAAGAATACAGAATAGTCTGCATAGTTGTGCTTATTGTTTTGCCTGTTGTTTCTGCTTCCTCTAGGATAGAGAAGGATGTTATGTTTGAGCTCATGAAGATGCTTCTTCCCAGAACTTTCCAGGATTTTAGAGTTAGGATAACTATCTCCTTTTCTCAGAAGTCTTTGAGGAGAGGATGTCACACAGAGAGTCTTTTAACAGTTTCACCTGATATCTGAAAACAGATTTAAAGTATTAGCATTCTGGGCATTGGCAACAGTGAATGTAAATTCTTGGTTGGCTGAGTTCTCTCAGATACTTAGGAGTCAGAATAGCTGAGCAGAGGCAGAGAGAAACAGCTACAGAACAGTCTGTCAAGCAGACGTGGATAGAAGGGAAAGCATAACGGGGTGATGTTTGCTAGTGGCACAGTTATTATGTGTAATACCCTGCTCACAGTCAAGCATTCTTGCCCAGGAAAACCATAGTGATTCATGTGTGGTTGTGAATGAGTTTCTAATAATGCTTGCAAATTCTCTGGAGTTTGCAAAGGAATTCTGGCATTGTTCATTAATAAAACCCAACACATTCCCTGTACTCCCTGCCCAGCACAAACAAAAACTGATTCTACAATTATTAATAGAAGCCATAATGAAATTACTTATTTGGGGTGGGTAGTAGAAGTGGTAACACAATCATGCACAGGCAAATATAGATGAGCATTGAGCTAGGAGACTAATTTAAACAAAATAATGAATTGCATTCCTCAAAGGGGAGGAAAAAAAAAAAGGCAATCAACAGTGGAAAAATGTTAATTAGAGCTGGTCAAAAAAATCAAGTGTTCCCTGGTTTGCGTGATACATACATTTGGCTTCTGCATGATATATATATTTAATTTTAGACCAGACACTTCAAAAACCAAGAAATCTTCGTGGTTTGCAAAGAAACCTGCTCCAATAGCTCCACATCTTTCCTGTGCTGATGGCCCCAGAGCTGCAGTACTTCAGGTGGGATCTCACAACAACAGAGTAGAGGAGGAGAACCACCTTCCTCTCCCTGCTGGTCACAATTCCTTAGCTGCAGCTCAGGATACAGCTGGCTATCTGAGCTGTAAGTGCACATTGCTGGCTCATATCTGATTTTTCAACTAGCAATATCCTCAAGTCCTTCTCTGCAGGGCTGGTCTCAGTCCATTCGTCTTCCAGTCTGTGTTGATACTGGTGATTGCTCCAACCCAGGTGCAAGACCCTGCACTTAACCTTGTTGAATTTCTTGAGGTTTACATTGGCTCACTTCTCAAGCCTGTCAAGATCTCTCCATATGGCATCCCTACCCCCAGGCATATCACCTATATATACGTAATTATTTACATAAAGTAAATCTTTTAGGTCATAGCTAATTTCAATTTATTTAGCAGACCGGTAAGGATTTCCGCAAGGACCTTCTTTGTCTATAGTTTTGTAAAATGCATAGTTTTTGACAAAAGCAATTATTAATTTCCATAGATGACTATAAAGGTTGCTGCATTCTCCTTTAGCTTCCTAGTATTTCTTCAGTGCGAGTTTTTTTTCCATACTATCACTTAAGATGTGTAAGACTGTACTGTGTTTACCATGACTCAAACGATTTGAATCACTCTGCTCTGAGTACAATGTTGTTTTCAGGATATGTGTCTGAACATGGGGTGACATCCCTTAAGATACCTTTTTCAAAAACACCCATATTACTACTGTGAATTTGGTTCCACAAGGTCTGATTTGTGGTGCTTGCCTTGTCATCATGACAAAGCATTTCCCAATGGCCTAGGCAACAGTGGTGACATATCAGTGGCTGTACTTCCACAAGGCATTTCAGTCATGTGAAATGGCTGTGCATTGGCTTGGTGGCTCCCACAGATCACAGGGAGGATGTAATACCTTCCCAAGACCAGTGCTTTTGCTGAACTGTATTCTGTTATTCCTGGATGTCCCAGACCTGCACCTTCAATCTTGAAAACACTCTGGTTTGCTGCTGGCAAATCTAAAGCTGTCAACAGAGTGGAATTCAAAAGAGCACACATGCAAATCTACATAATCATTCAGAGTTTTTAAGTGATGTCCACTAATAACACCCCACACACTGTCAAATCTTTTGAACTAGCAACATGCCAGCGGAAAGTGCAGGTTGGCAGTAGAGCTCGTCAGAAATTTTCCAGCAAAGCAACTGCTGACTTGTTTATCCTAAAAGGCTTTGTTTGAGGCCCAGTTGGAACTAACATATGTCAATAACATAAATTAAGGCGCAGCCTCACCTTTCTTTCAGTGACATTCTGTGTAATTTCCCTGATTTCAGATTAATTTATTGCCTAATAATTTGCAGCGATGTCTGAGCTTCCTCTAAAATGAGAACTACTGATATGTAGAAAAACATGTTAACTTGCCAAAATCCCTCACGGTTTCATTCATTTATCCTGCAGAAACAAAAGAGATTTATTGGCGTCTCTTTCTCTGCATAATGCTTGGGGCAGGAATTCTGTTATACTACTATTGGCAAAAAAGTTGAAAATTATGTTAGACTTTACTTGCCTGTCTATTATGTGCCAAGGAATATTTATGTGTCTAACTGCGTCGGAACTTCTCAAAATGGTGCAAGAGATATTTAAAAAGAAGAGGGTTATTGTCTCATCAGCTAATAATTAGGCAGTATGAACTGGTTCTGGCCAATTAGCCTGGAAGTGTTTTCATTTTCTAAGCCAATAGAACCAATCTATAGCATTCTATAATAAAACAAATTAATTAATTTAATTAACAAAACATAAATTCTAAAATGAAACATGATTTTGAGTGGGTAAGTACCCATGCCAAATGGTGTCTTATAACAATAAAATCTCATTCAACTGGTTGGACAGATTATTCATATGGCTTCACGCTTTCCTACTTGCTGGCAAGCAACAGGCATGCTTGGTTACTTTGAAACTTCTGCTGTATGGAGAGATTGCCATTCAATTATAGAGAAACTCTGGTGTCGTGCCTATTTTTCTGTAGCATTTTCAAGCTTTTCATGTAAGACGAAAGCAAGTGCTTTGTATTTGTCTGTCTTTGAAGAGAAAATGACAGAAAGGTGACGATGCTCCTGCTGTTCAAGTCTAATGCAACGTCATAGGCTCTTCTTTACATGTACTTGGTCCCAGGGGCTTACAAGCATGAACATGAATGAATTTGCTCAACCTTTGAGTCATGGGGTAAATCTATCCAGAGACATCAGACCACTAAAATGAATCTGCAGGAGCAAAAGGTCTACCAGGTCACTGCAGCAGTTCAAAGCATGCTGGTGCCAGTCCCAGTGCACTTCCACCAAACCCAGAAATTACAGATATAACAACCTTATTGTTTCCACTTGCAAATCTCAGTGATTTAAATTCATTATTGAACTGACACTCTTGCAAAGCTTTTTCTTCTGAGTTTGTCCCAGGTGCCTGATTGCAGTCATCAAACATACCATACTAAGTATTTATATAAATATATCATAAAATAATCAAATATGATGAGCTATTCCCTTTGTTCCTTTATGTTGATACACTTTACACAAAATATTTAATATGCTTCTGAAAATGATGATGCCAGTGATAAAGCTAGTTTGCAGTTTCATAGATAATTTATGGAAGTTATAAAAAATGAACCGAATTGTCATAACAACATGACAATGTGAACATTCATGTTTACATAGTGTCCACATACAATACAAATACTGAATATTAATATGAAATGAGAATTTATAAAATTTGCAATAAACATAATGTAGAAAAAAAGAAAAGCTGGATACAATCTCTGCTTATATTGCAACCTATAAAGAGATTTTGCTTTATGAATGGCTTTGACATTTCATTTAACGTGTATTGTTTTACACCTTTACCCAAAAGTCCTGGTATATTTTAAATGTAGATTACACAATTTCTATCCTGTTTCTTCTTTCAGAAAAACAGTCACTCTAATTCTAGAGAAGGGAAGAGAGTCCATAGACAGCATTTTCAATATACTTGGCACATATTCATCCCAAGGGGTGCAAGAAGCAAAAAATATCTGGATCAGATTCTGCCACTTCTGTTCTCAGAAGGTAGCTATTTGTTCAGTGGTTCTGTTGGCTTGCAGCAAAATGATATGCAGTCTCTTGCCTAAATATAGGCATTTATTGCTATTTTGAGAGACTCTCAGTCATTCTCCTGGGGCAGGCAGATGGTACACAGGATCTGTGTGATACCCACACCTTAATGATGCTCCTCTAGAGCAGCAGTTATGGACAGGCAGGATACAATAGAGTATCTCAAATGACACTTAATACATACTTTTAGGTATCCAGATCACACTCATATTGATACCCAGTAACACAGGAAGGAACTGCAATGATAGGACAAGGGGTAATGGGTTCAAACTGAAGGAGGAGAAGTTTAGGTTAGATATTTGAAAGAAGTTTTTTTACTCTAAGGTGATGAGACACTGTCCCAGGTTGCCCAGGGAGGCTGTGGCTGCCCCAACTCTGGCAGTGTTCACAGCCAGGTTGGATGAGCCTTGAGCAACCTGATCTAGTGAGGAGGTGTCCCTGCCCATGGCAGGGGGTTGAGGCTGGATGATCTGTAAGGTCCATTCCAACGCCTAAATTCTATGATTCTATGTTTCCATCTCTTCTTGGGACAGCCTTTGCACAAGAACATTGCCTCTCTTCTGAGGACAGCCTTTGCACAAGAACATTGCCTGATAGTGATGCCAAAGGATGCAGTGTCTGCTAATTGTTTGTTCTGGTGGCATCTTCTCTGTGGTTCATCAATATCTGAAGAAATTGAATGAATCATGAGGCCTGTGCCTTTGTACCATGTTAATACCCTCAGAGTATTACAGTGATAATTATAATACTTGAACTGTGTTTATTTCAGTAGTCAGTTAATTACACTACTAGCAACTGGGAATGAGTCCTGAGGTTTTCATTTTACTAGCAGCTCTAAAGCCTAAGTCTTCTAACACCTTTCACCAAGCAATTTCCTTAGGCTTGCTGAACTGTGGGTTTAGGCAGCAAATCAGAGGTGGCATAGACCACTGGCTGCCTGTATGCAACTGCAAATTTGAAGCATTGGGTCAAAATGTGAACATTGTCTAACATTAGATAACAACTCAGTTCCTTCTCAGGGGATGGAGAGAAGCTAAATATCACATTCCTTCATGGCAGAATTGCTCTTAGGAGTCTCCACCTCTCTATTTCTCTTCATTGACTGTGTAAAGACACCAGACAGTTATAAAACTGAAGTTAGATACCCCAAAATGGTTTTTAAATTCAGATGAGATAAAAATAGGCCTCACTGACTTGGTTTCCCCATTACGTCGATGAATTAATGTTATGTAAATAAATTGTTTCTGTCTCATTAAGGACTAGTGAAGTGTATAAAAGTGAAGTTGTGAAGTCCTGTTGAAGAGATTAGGCATTTTTATTACTGATACCCAGAATGTGAATGTTGGAGGTTTTGAAATATAAATATTTCAGCTGGACATTGTATCTCATGTCTTCTAAGGTGCATAATGCACATGCTTTATGCCCACTTGGTAAATCATCCACATATTGCCACAGCTGAGGGCATCATAAGCATAAGTGCTTTGTGTAATATTAAAAATTGAAATATTATTCAGATACTGCTAACCTCCCAAACGAGCAAACGACCAAATTCAGTTACATGGCAAAAGGTCTCCTGCTACTTCATTCTGCACTGGGAAATGAGACACTACTGAAATTTGATCTCACTTTCAGCCTCCTTCTCTGCACAGTACCCACTGTGCTTATTCCCAAGGACAAACATTCTGTAACTAGGCTCAAATGGAGAAAAGGTAGCTTTTACGTTTGATAATTTATTTCTCTGCCTAAATTTTATCTTGCTTTTAGCCTAAGTGGCGCTGCTGTTAACAGCCTACTCTGACTTTTACCATGCATTACATAAAATTGTATTAGCTCCTTCTAATTATTTTTTTTTAAAATATTGTCTGTGCTGTGCACTATTCATGCCTGTTTGAGAGAGCCTGGGCAAAAATGCACACAATTAGTCTTCCTCCTAATTTACAGAGGCTTTCTAAAGGCTGAAAAACTTTCAGGTACAAATCAAAATATCTGCAACAGTCTTTGGCTTATTTCTGTCTTGGCAAGTATGACCAGAGCCATGGTAATCAATTCAAAAGGTATTAGAGCTATTATTGGTTGTAATTATCATGACACCTGGGTTCAGACTTGTGAAATAATTATTAAAGGCATCACCAGTGTGCAAAGGTTTTGTTAATCATTGATTTCATATCAGTAAGTGTTTAATGGATTTCATGACTTAATATGAAGCTGTGTCTGTTCCACTTACAGAAGCATCAAAAATAAGGAAAATAAATACAACACACACCCACACATTATCATAGAGGCAAATCAGAAGTAAAGAATTAAGGTGAAGATACCATCATCCTTTTAGTGTTCCAGGTTTCAAAATCAGAGCTGACTTGTATGAAAAATGTCAGTGTTATATATTGAAATAGCTTGCTGCCAAATAAAATATATGCATCAGGATTTATAGTGAGAGATTAAGGAAGGGGCCTTGGAGTCTCCTTTTTCTTAATGCTATATGTGTACTTGATTCTTTCTATTTATTTTTTTGCAGTTGTGACCCTGAATATCTGAAACTGAGCATATATTAATCACTATTCTTTCTTGTTGCCCTCACTATGGGGTTAGGGAAGCAATGGGGGGTTAGAGTCATTTGCCACATTCTTTGCTTCTGTAGTACCATGAGGCTTTGCTCTGGACACCTCTGTAAGGGTTTTTGCTCCAGGGTAATCTTTCTTTCTGCATTGAGTGATTAGAAAAATTGACTTCTAAGTTAAGCATTCAATGCTAAGCAGTATGAATTCTTCCCTTCTGCCTCCCTCATATGCTATTTTGTTCAATATGTTACTGCATATGCTGTGTTTGGCCTAAAACTGATGTGTCCATTGATCTTCGGTGGTGATGAATGGAAGGATGATGAATGGGCATCCTACAGAGATTAAAATCATTACACCTGTGGAAGATCAAATCTACGTACGTCAGGGAACTGAGGTCTTTTAACACCTGTCTTCTACGCAGTCTTGACATGTAGTGCTACCTGCCTTGAGCAGTAGGTCACACTCTTTTATTAGTTAACTCTTCTTTCACCCTTTTGATCATTTTGACCTATTATATGCCTAGTTAAAACTGGTTTCCTGCAGTTCCTGTAGCAGAGATCAAAAGGTGCATTTCATATCTTATGTGTCTAGCAGTCCTGAAGCCAAACAAATTGATGTGCAGTCACAGATTGTGCATTCTGGGGGATGGCCCAAGAGATGTAGCTTTATGAGGATACTAGCTCACACTCCAGATCATTTATTTTGTATACAAGATACAAAATGTCTTTAATCAGGTCTTCATTTGGCCATATCTTCAAAAATGAAGATATGAGGCATAGACCTAAGGCTCAGCAGTTTTGATGTCACTGATTTAAGTGAGTGAAACTAAGAGTTAGTTAAAACCCTTGTGAGGAAGGGATGATTGCAAGTAATGAGTTTCTAAAAACTCCTGGCTAGCCAGCAGAGAAAACCTGTATGGAACAGATTTTGCAGCATTGACTGAAGAAATCCACCTCTGAAGAGAAATAGCAGTAGCAACATTGCTGTCTTTTAAATATTTTTACCTAAGGAGGTAAATAGAAATGGAAAATTAAAAAATAAAAAGCAACAATTGTCCCTAAAATGCCTAAATAAAGCCTATCCTTGTTTTATATTCTGCCAGAGGATGTTATCTCTGAAATCACTGGTGAACTTTGTCATGGGAGAAAAATGATCCTGCATGTTTGAGCTACTTCAGTAACAAAACACATGAATTGATAAAATGGAGAATAAGAGAGAGGAAGTGTGAGTCAAAGTTGTAACAAATGTGTGAATCTAAATGACTGCACATGTATATCAAACTGATTATACTATATAGCTCCCTTGGGAAGTGAAAGCAGTCCTTGCACAAAGAGAAGTCTTGGTTCTTCCAACCATCTATGAAATAATATCCATTTGTCTTCGCTACAGAAATTTTTCAGAGGTTGATTCATGCTGTCTTTGTGCAGGTACATACAAAAATATGCATAATATAGGTATGTGGATGTATATACACATACATACACATATACATATATATACATATATACACATGCACATATTCACATAAATGTATTCAAAAGTGCCCCTCAAGAGGGAGACAGTGGTCTAGATCCACCTATTCTTCTGGATTGCATTCCAGAAAGTATTTTCTCCTCACCATCTGATCTGTTACTTAGAGAGACATCCTCTCTCTTGAGCAAGCTACTCTGGTAAGAGGTGTCCCTGCCTAGGGGAGGGGGTTGGGGCTAGGTGATCTTTAAGGTCCATTCCAACCCCTTAACAGTCTGTGAATAAATTACAAGTCACTTGGACACTGTTAATGCTGTGTTCTCATAACCAAAGATCTCTCTGATAAGAGATGCAAAAGGGTGATCTCACTTTCTCCTCTCCCCACTGTGCTGAATTCAGCTGAGCTGCTGAGATGGAATGTGTACTTGAAATTGTTTGTACTAAAAGTTTTTTTAGAATCATAGAATCATCAAGGTTGAAGGACACCTCTAAGAACATCAAGTCCAACCACTAACCTGCCACTCTGCTGTAACCCCTAAACCCTAAACCAGATCCTCCAGTGTCAGATCCAAATGTCCCTTCAATGCTTCCAGGGATGGTGACTCCACCATCTCCCTGGGCAATCTATTCCAGTGCCTCAACACCCTCACAGGAAACATTTCTCCTAACATCTACTCTGATTCTCCCCTGTCTCAGCTCAAGGTCATTCCCTCTAGTCCTCTCCCTGCAGCCATGGCAAGAGACACTATCTCCCACCTCTCTACAACCCCTGTCAGATAGTTGTAGAGAGCCATGAGGTCATCCCTGAGCCTTTTCTCAAGGCTAAACAAACCCACTCTCCTCATCTTTTCCTCACATGACATGTTTTCCAGACTTTTTACTGGCCCTCATTGCCCTTGGCTGGAGTTGCTCCAGTGCCTAAAAACTGAACACATCACTGAGCTGTGACCTCTCCAGTGCCGAGTACATGGGGATGATCACTGCCCTAATCCCACTGCCACACTCTTCTTGATCCAGGCCAAGATGCCATTGGCCTTCTTGGCCATCTGTGCACACTGCTGGGTCATATTGAGCTGCTGTCACCAGCACTCCCAAGTCCCTTTCTGACAGGGAACACTTGAGCCACTCCTCCCCCAGCCTGGAGCTGCTTGGGGTTGTTGTGTCCCAAGTGCAGGATCAGCACTGACTCTCATTGATGGTGATGCAGTTGTCCTCAGCCACTGATCAAGTCAGTCCAGGTCTCTCTGTAGAGCTTTCCTCCCCTCAGGTTGATCCACACTCCGGCTCAACTTAGTGTCTTCTGCAAATTTACTGAGGGTGAACTCAATCCCCACATCAAGATCATCAACAGATGTTAAACAGGACTGGCCCCAATACTGAGCCCTGGGGAACATCACTAGTGACAGCCCCAAGTGGATTTAGCTCCATTAACCACAACTCTCTGGGCCTGACCATCCAGCCAGCTTTTACCCATTGAGGAGTCCACCCATTCAAGCCATGAGCAACCAGTTTTTCCAGAAGTATGCTGGGGGGGGACTGTCAAATGCCTTACTGAAATCCAGAGGGGGGAGACTGTCAAATGCCTTACTGAAGCCAGATAGATCACATCCACAGTCTTCCTTACCTTCATCTGCTAAAAAAAGTCACTTTGTCATCAAGCAGGACATAAATCAGTGTTGCTTGGACTTGATCCCCTGGTTGCCCTTCATGTCCTGCATGTTTAGTGTGCCCTTCTCTATTTAGTCCACATTTATGTGAGCATTATACATCAAAAAAATATAAAAATCATGGTGTTAGAAATAAAGCATGACTTACTGAAACTAATCAGAAGATAGGACTAAGGATAGAAAGAATTAAATGAGATTATATCTTTATCATATCTTCTTAATAAGCAATCTGCAAATCTAAATAGCTATTCATTTGCTATTATGTACCATGCAAAATGGCAGCAGTATCTACAATGCATGAGTTGCTGCTTGTAAGTTCACTAAAGCAGAGGGAGAAAACAGGCTGTTTAACCTATTTGAGTTTAGTTGCCTTGAGAAATAAAAGGTGAAATATTTTCCTACCTGAAAAAATGGAGAGTTTAGAAAAATATCCCACTAAAATAAGAGTTGGTTGACTCACTAGATTATTTTAAACATCCCCACATAATTTAAAATATGGAAATGCATACAATTTTTACTCTACAGCATATAAATAAAAAGTAATTGGAGAAAAATTACAAGCATTAAAAAAATAGTTTAATAGGATACTCAACGTATTTGACTTATCCCAAATATCCAAATAGATATGACATTATTTAGAAGGATCAGTATGCAAATGTCAGGATCATAGAATCATAGAATAAACCAGCTTGGAAAAGACCTTAAAGATCATCGAGTCCAACCCTAAAGGGGTGATATTACACATACTTTTGCCCAAAAGTGATATCATACATAGTTTCACCCGAAAAAAGTTCATAGTGAAGACAAGAATGTCCCTTTTTGTGCAGTACTTCTGTTGAAGAGAGTGACAGAAATCTATCGATGCACATTTACAATAGTAGTGGATTGCACCAAGCAAAGGAAAAGAAACGCCCATGCCTGAGGAAGATAATTACACTAGACATTATGTTTGAGTACATCACATAGGCAAACAGTGAATCAGTGGGAGTAATACAGTTGGAGAACACCTACAAGGAGAGAATTTTAGCAACAATGATACTGTTTGGTTACAAAACAGAATAAGGAGACAGTAAATGATGAAACAAGCTTAAATGCTGTGGTTCTATGGGTCTGGTAACTAATATCTTCCTGTAGACAGTTTCTGGAAGAAATAATACTAACATTTATAGCTGACACTCTGATGGAATTAGTAACATTTCAGAGCAAAAACTATAGAAAATGCCTACCACTTTGCTCAGGAGAAAGGCATTTCAGAGCAAAAACTATAGGAAATGCCTACCACTTTGCTCAGGAGAAATATTGTCCATGTCCAGCAGAATGGCAGGATGTGGACAGCATCTGTTATACTCAGTGGGTGAGTGAAATGCTCACAGAACAATTGGAGTTGGAAGGGACCCTTGAGGATCATCCAGTCCAACTCCTGGCCCTGCACAGGACATCCCTGACAATCACACCCTGTGCTGAGAGCATTGGCCAAACACCTCTGGAGCTCTGTCAGCCTTGGGGCTGTGACACTGCCCTGGGAGCTGTTCAGTGCCCAAACACCTCTGGGCAAAGAACCATTTCCTAACATCCAGCCTAAATGTCTCCTGACACAACTTCAGACCATTCCCTCAGGTCCTGTCCCTGGTTGCCAGAGAGAAGAGGTCAATGCTGCCCCTTTACTTCCTTTCAGAAGAAAGTTGTACCCAGTGATGAGGTCTCCCGAGGTCAATGCTGTCCCTTCACTTATAAATATATTTTTACAATAAAGTTGTACCCAGTGATGAGGTCTCCCCTCAGTCTCTTCTCCAGGCTGAACAGACCACTGTTAAACACAAAGAAAATAAAAAACTTCAAAAGGTAAATTCTGTTGGCAAACCAATATTGAGACTTGATACTAGAATTACAGACAGGTATTATGCCCTAGAGAAAAATCAAACAGGATTTTTTTTTGAATGAGTCATGTAGTATCTGAGACTGTGCAGATTCGAGTCTGCTGTGCCCATGCAAACAATTCTATATGTGACAATGTCTTCCAAAGTCTGGAGAGAAAGAGAACAGGCTATGAAGCTCAGTCTTCCAGTGGAGGAAGAAACCAATGGAGCAGCACATTTTAGCAAATCCCATAACCAATATGAAAGTCAAAACATGCACTAATCCTTGTAAAAAAAGCAAACCAAAACAAAATCCACAACATGTCCACCTTGGATCCCAAAAAGGAAATGTATTTACTGTATATGATGAGTCTGGAAAAAGGTTCAGCAATTTAGCTGTGTTCAGTACTCCTTGCTGAAGATGGTGGGTTGGTTTGGGTTTTTTTTAAAAAAAGAAAAGATACATGAAATACAAATTTAAAAATGCACCAAATCCATACATAGGTATTTGAACATACACAAAACCAAATAACTTCATGAAAAGGTGATTTGTGGTCAGAGCACTATGAGATGTAAATGCAGGCAAAGTTAAATTGCAGAATTTTTGCCACAGTATATTACCAGTGTCAAATGTTTAGCTTGGTTCCTATTCTTGGAGAAAATATCCGTAGAGAACTATTCAGCCCAAACTGCCATCCATGGCTCAGGAAGTCACAGTTTTGGAAGTTGGGAAGTATCACAGTGTGTTTCCCTGTTCTTATGTTGTTCTCTAGGTCTCTGCTATTGTGCACTGTTGGAGATGGGAAATAGACCATTGGTCTGACCCAGTTTGACCAATTTTTTATGTCCAGGTGGAGACTATTGATGCCAATTTTTTTCTTTAATTAGAAGAAAAAGTTTCTCATTCTTTCTGCAAGTCAGAAATTTCAACAAATTTCATCTGCATATATAGAATCATCAAGGTTGGAGGAGACCTCTAAGATCATTGAGTCTAACAATTAACCTGTCACTGCTGTATCCCCTAAACCTTAAACCAGATCCTCCAGCACCAGATCCAGATGCCTCTTCAACACTTCCAGGGATGGTGATGCCACCACCATCCTGGGCAATCTATCTCAGTGCCTAACCAAAGTGCCTGACCTGGTAGAATAGCAAGATGTGTAGAATTTTACAAAATCTTAGAGAGCATTTGGGACAAGGATTTAAATTCTGCACCATCACAACCTCTGTACATGATCTTAAAGCCATTTAAAGATCTGAAAGAGAGATATAAGTCAAAGATGAACAGAAGCCATAAAAAGAAAGTATGTACTTCAAAATGGCTTAGAGAAAATACAGTACATATCACCAGAAATAAGATTTCTAGCAACTTTTTTAGAAACAAAACCCTAAGAGCAACACAAAGAAGATTTAAAAAAACATACTAAGGTTGGTGTGTCTGTTACAGGCATTAAAATCTTTGCCTTGATTTTGGACACAGACTATTTCAAATAAAAATGCAAAGTTGACAGAGTAGTGCTGAAGAAAAGAAAACCAAAAACCAGACCTACTTTCAGGTCATGGCAACTCACAGTCTATTTTGCTCACTGTCTAAGGCAAATCCATAGTCCAAAGCATAAGAGAAAAAAAGTGTACAAATATTCAAGGAGAAGCTAGCCAAGAAAAACGAGGTCAGTCGAAATATATACTTGCTTTGTAAGACATCTAATCATATCTGTGGAAACTATTGCTTTATTTGAGCACAGATAGAGGAGCAGAATTTTTGCATCAGTACTACAGGCAGAGTAATCTCTTCCCATGTGAAGTTGCTAAGCATGGCCACTGTTCTTGATAAATGGAGGAAAACCAAAATTATTCTAAGGTAGTATCTGGACCCAACTGAAATTTTTCATGGAAATATCTGGTATATCAAAGTGAAGTTCTGATAGTTTGTGGCATGGTAGCTGAACACACAACTGAATGGGCTACATGAAACATGGACAGCAAGTTCACACCTGTTTGGCTAAGGCCACAGATTCCCAAGGGATCACAGTCTCCTGTCAGGATCCCCTCCAATGGGCAACAGCAGCATGTGAGAAAACCAGCTGTTGTCCTACGAATCTCTGAAAATCCAATTACTTTGGAGACATAATACATTCCAGCCAGGAGACCATACAGGTGTTAGAAGAAGCTACTGTGTGCCTACAAATGAAAGGAAAGACTTGCTCTAGATCAGGACAAAAATTCAAAACCAAAGAGTAGCAGTGTCACTTCCAGCCTCCCTAGATAACAATCTCAGTTGCTAAGGTGCCTCAATGCTTGTTTTCACCACAGTGATCAGCCCTAGCAATGCAGAAAAATGGAAGAAGCTCCTTGAAAAGAGGCTTCCTGAAAGTGTGCTTTGTTCTTTTTCTTTTTTTTAACTTTTTCCTTTTCCTTTTTTTTTTTCCTTTTCTGTGCATTAGTAACCTACAAATCATAAATAATTAGAGTGAAGAGATGGGAAGCTCTTGCTGATTTACCCAATGCTTTCCCTGGGAGTAATCTAAAGATGCTGTAAAGATGGAGTTGACACACATGTATTTGGCATTGATTGCCTTTATTCTCACCAGAAGAACCAACCCAGTGTGTGGAAAAGATAATAGTGCAGAGGTAGTGCAGTTGGCTCAGGATAAACTAAGTCTGTTTAGCTAAAAGACAGGAATGTTTTGAATTACTTGGGAACCAATAGTCACTAAAGGATTAGATGACACAACAGCATCAGACATTCCAGGTAGTAGGAACTGGGGACAAGGTTAACCCATAATGAGTTTTTTTTCTTTGAGGAAATTCTGTCTTCATCTCAAGAACTACCTTCTCTTGAATACTCCAGGCCTTGATTTTACAGGATTAAATGAAAATCCCAAGAAAGGTGGAAAGAGTATGGTCTGTAACAGTGCATCTCAGAACAGCAAAACAGAAGTGCAAAGATGTCCCCATTTATGTCAGAATTTGTAGGTCAGACTCTATGATATCTTTCTCCAATTTCCAATAATAGAAAATTATCCATCATCCAAAGGTGTGGCATCTTGTGACCTACTCATTCACTTCTGTCCCTACTTCAGCCCAGTTCAGAATGAAACCAGCAAACTGGAATCCTGGCATGACTCTCAGTAGTCCAAAACTGAGGGTGTTTATGTAAAGCACAGTGCAGTTCTGCCTCAAAAATACGATTCTAAGTATTACATAAGTTGAAATTTTGTATCTTCATGTTCAAATGCCTTTGAATATGAAAAAAATGCAAATCCAGAACTGCAGAGGGCATGTTTTAGAGAGGCAAGCATTTTATAAAGGTGAAGTAAGGAACTGAGGTGAGAAAGGAAGGGACAACACTAATGCACACAAGTATCTGAAAGAGAGGTCCCAAGAAGATGGAGTCAGGTTCTTCTCAGTGGTGCAGCCCAATAAAACAAGAGGCAATGGGCAGAAACTGATGCACAGGAAGTTCCACCTGAATATGAGGAAGAATGTCTGTACCATGTGAGTGACCCTGCACTAGAACAGATTGCCCAGAGAGGTTGTGGATTCTCCCTCACTGGAGATATTCAAGAAACACCTGGATGCAAGCCTAAGCCATGTGCTCTAGGGTGGCCCTGCTGGAGTAGGGAGGTTGGACCAGATGACCCACTGTGGTCCCTTCCAACCTGATCAATTCTGTGACTCTGTGATTCTCCGAAAAATTTTATCAGAGAGAATAAAAAACATAAAAAGGATTGAACTTCTCCAGTACTGAATTTGAATTAAACAATACAGTCTATGTATTTTCAGATGAACTGTTCATGTTTCACATTGCTGAATACTGTGTGATTCCTGAAGAGTTAATAACAGATAATGGATTGGAAGTAATTTATTTCAGAAAGTCTAGATATATCAATTCAAGCTGCCATAGCAAATTCGTACTATTTACAGTTTATCAATCTATCTTTAAAAGTCTGTGAAGATAACAAAGCTCTTCATATTTAAAAAACCCACATAAGATTCAAAAGATTGTTAATGCTTAGCAGGGAAGTTAATTGAGAAATTAAAACACTGACAGGGAAAAAAAGTAAAAGGAGGAAAAACACTTCAGCCACTCTTTTGGCTGCTTTTAGCTAGGATATCGTGATGCTTCTTAGAGTCATCCATTAGTTTTGTCAAGGTAAGTGAACTTTATGGGAGGAAGAATAAAATCTTTACTGACAAATACCTAACAAGCTCCTGAAGCCAGAGCTGTGCCTGCCAGGGAACTAGAAGAGAAGAGGGGTGAAAAAAAAAAAATAAAAAGGAGAAACTAAAAGCAGGGAACAGGGTTACCCACGTTGTAAAGGAAAGAGAATGTGAGAGTGGAAACCGGATGTGAGTGGCAGTCTGCCAAGGCAACAGTTACGCCATCTGCAGCAGGGTCAGAAGTCAGAACCATCTTTGAAAGTAAGCCCCATGGAAGATATCTAAACAGAACCAAGGAGGGCACTCTTTCTGCTTTGTGAGGATACCCAACATGCTGCTGACAGTTTCCTGCCAGGGCTGTACTCAGACACGGTGTGCGATAGGGAATGATGCTCTGTGGTGGAGGAGCTGCCCCTGATCCCTCTCGTGGGGCACTGAGCACACACTGTGCAGGGTGATGCTGGCAGGACCCTGGAACATGCTGTGTCTTATCTGCTCTGGGATAAATCCCCTTTGATGCCAGCCTGAAAATGGGACAAAATGGCACCAGCATCTGAAGGAGCTGCTGGCAAACTCAGGGTAGTAGGGAATAAGGCAAACTGGCCCCAAAAGGCATTGCCAGGAGGGCAAGGGATGGTTGGAGCATCAGGAAAACCATCCTGCCTTTATGGTGGTCATGGGGCAGCTCTGCCACACAGACACTGTGCTTCACTCTTTGTGGATGTGGCAGAGACAGCTTTGGGCATTCTGATTCCAGATTATTGCCAGGTTTTACTTGAACTGGGTTTTCTTTCTCCCCAACCCTCCAAAAAAAAATTAATGTTGGAGAAAAGTGTAGCATCTAGCAAACAGTGGCCTATGGTACATGACCTGAGTCAAATGACAGGGATACAGCAAATGCAGCCTCCAGTTTATCATGCCTGGAAACCAGCACTTTGTAAATATTTTACCTTCTTTTATTTTTTCCCTTTTTTTAATTTTTTTTTACCCTCTGCTTTTCTCTGGTTTTTGATTTATTTTTTTTACTCCTTAAGGTGCATAAATATTCCATCTTGTTCCAACAGTGTTATATGAGGTATATGAGGAGGAGTCTTGAAAGGCTTCTGTTCTAATAATCTTCTTCCAGAGAGAAAGAACAGGGCAAAAGGCTAGCAAGAAATTTATTGTCTAGCAGGCAGTGTGTAATTACCATAACTTACAAAAAAAAAAAGGAAAAAAAAAATCCACATGTTCGTGTGTTTGATTTAATGCCATCAGAAGTGTAAGGTTACATGAAATAAATGGCTAATTGGGTTAATTTAATAGCAGGTTAAATCTTTCTTTTATTTTGTGCTAAAGGAACATTAAAATGGTGCAGTTTTCAAGTGGTCTTAGAAAAGTAAAGTAGAGTTTCTTGATAAAAAAATATATATAATGTTCCTACTGCTAGGTTTATGGTGGGAGCTACTGGCATTCTTCCAGTTCACCACATGAAAATCTAAGCTGCCTGTATAAGTACAGAATTTAGTGTTGGGTCTTAAGGTTTTGGTTGGCGTGTTGCCAAAGATGTTATGTATTTAGCTGGGAAAATTGCCTAGAAGTTAATTGAGAGGAAAACACTAATATACATCCTCCACCACCTTAAAAAAATGCTATGGATATGCATATGTTGCTGATCCTTGATAAGAGACGAGTGTTTGCAGCAGAGAATTAGTTTAAAATTGGTCCAAAAATTGGCTAGATTGAGTTTTTCAAGCCTCTCCATTCACTGCATTCACAAGCAATAGTATTGTTTCTCTTCTCTTTTTAACCTTCCTGCTTGCAGCATCCTTAGGCAGGCCAGCAGTGTACTGTGAGGTGACCACCACCTTCTGTGGAGTGTAACAACTTTGTGCCACCTCCGAGGACAAGATGAGAGTAATTCTTCCTCTCTCCCTTCCAAATTCCTTTTCTCGTGACAGCCCCAAAGCTTTTAGTGTGGCTGCTTGTCTTACTGTCTCCACCATCCAGTAAATTCTGGAAGCTCTGATTACAAAGTGGACATTGACATGTAAACCACTGAAGAGCAGCAGATAATTTTTTTTCCTAAATCTAAACACACTGCACTCTATCACCTAGCAGAGCATCTCAGGAGCACTTTGTGCCTGGAAAAAAAAACATTGCACTGGGTGGTGAGACCTCAGTAATTTGGTAATTTTTCATCTTGCCGGAAAAATTAGGGTTTTTTCATCTCACTAAGTGAAACATTGTCTTTAAATTGTACCGAGCCACTCTGCAGCAGCAGACCTTAAGTGGTTAATGATCACATCTGTAAGTAGGCTCCAGATTAGGCAATAGGTTACCTTTTGGAGCAAGGAGGCTGGGAGGCAAGAAGAACAGGAAAACAAAATTAGGAGCCATGCTGAAAGCAAATGAGAAAAAGGCTTTCTTCCAATTGTGACCAGCTGTCTTCTTTTGTACGCCCAGTGGATGCTCCTGATGCACTGGGCTAGAAGAGACATGAGCAAAGTAGAAACAATGACATTTTGCTACTGTATGAATTCCCTCTCCCTTCACTTAATCCTGTTCTTACTGGGGCCTTGTGCTGAAAGCTGATAATTTTGATGGCCCCTGAATAAAGCTGGTAGCTTGAATTCCTGCCACCAGCCCCCGGATAATGAATAGGGCTAATGAATGCTAGTAAGTGGTAGGAATCTGTGACCAGCTGCATCAAGGCAGGTAATACAGCTCAGATTTAATTGGGAGCAGGTATTGGAAGGCTGTATTACTTTAATTGGTGAGGGGGTTTTCTAAATGGAAGGGACAAAGTATAATGGACAAATTGTGCTGTACAATAGCACTTAAGCCGGGATTGTATGCATTCGTTAATCTGTTGAGGAATGAGGCAATTCTAAACAATTTTCTCAGTGAAACCAACTCCAGAAAGCTTGTCCCTTTTGTTCTCCCTTGGGAAAATGCAAGATTGAAACAGAAAATACCTTTACCGAGGCAATCATTTGCCACGTGTGGAAAGCGGATACAGCTGTAAACTATGAAAGAGGGATCTTTGTAGTACAATAAAGGATGGAAAAAGAGATAAAGCTGGGGGATAAGAGTGGTCCTGTCACTGCATCCAAAGGAGGAATAAAGTGATGACATTTACAGTGACAGATGAGACTGTAAAGAGAACTCAGGACAATTTAGAGGGGGAAATTTGATATTTAAAAGAAAGGGCTCTGATAATTAAAAGTAGCATTACATTAAACTGTTACGCATGTCATTAGTGACAGAAGGGAACTGGTGCCTTTTGAAAAGTTAATGATTCGCACAGACCTGCTCTTGAAACTTTGTATGTAGTAAAGTTCACTTGAACACAGCATACTGTATGCAACGCAGCATAAATTTTCTCTGTGTTTCATAGTGGGAAATAAGAAAGTTATATGATAATATGGAAGGTGTACTGTAAATACCATATGTCAATGTGTGTACAGTGTGGGTGTGTATGTGTAGAATCGTTGTACGCTGGAGGTCCAAGGTAGAGTTGAAAACCCAGCATATATAAATATTGTCAAAAATGCTCATTCTGTGGAATCCTTGGAAAAGGCAGGGTGTCTTTTTCTCAAGGCACAGGTTCACACATTTTATTTCTGTCTTGTTTGTGTTTAGCTAGATCTGTTCAACCTAGTGTGCCTATGGCAACAGAAGATAGCTTAAAGAGTAACCTCTAAAGGTAGAGTGTATTTAAAGTGAAAGAACACAGCACATGCAGCCAATTTACATGTCTGGTGCAGCTGTAATGGGTTAAGAGAGCATTTGTAACAGAGTTCTTCTAGCAGGGCTTTTGCTCTGGTGTACTTCATTACAGGTGGGAAAACAAGAAGGATTGTATGTCCTTCAGAGTTCATGTAGGCTGGGAAGTGGGAGGAGAAAAACAAAATGAAGCTGAAAATGAGTGTTGAATGGGCTTTCCCAGGATCCCCAGGTGGGTTTCATGTATTGCCTAATGCTGAAAATGAGACAGATTCAGCTTTCTGTACTGGTTGTAAAGGCTGAATTATCTTACACTTACTATTGTTCACAACTAAAAGTCAATACACAAAGCTGGAGCTTATTTCAGAAATTCTTTGTTGGTAAGAAGTATTTTGTGTTCCTCAACATTTTTTCAGTTTTACAGATAAGGATAGAATTTGGTCTCGAGCTCACAAAATATTTATATCTATGCATAAGGTAAATTCTAAATTAAAAACGATATGCAAGAGTAACATTATTAAATTCTAAAAAGAGCATGAAATTAATCCTTACTCATTTGTGTGAAGAAAGATCATGAATGTTTTTGCAGAAATATGTGATTAGAACTGTGTGAACTGTAACAAAGTTTGCCAGAAAGTAGGTGAGGTACATAATAAAATAATCTATGACAGGAAAACAAAATACACACAGGGCCACCTATGTGATCAGTTATCATTTCTTAGCTCCCTAAATAAGATATTTGAACAGTGACAGACACACAAGAATGCAGCTGAAAATAACTTAGATATAAAAATAAAACATTACTTGTGTGATCTGAGCAGACTCCTTTCAAACCCTAAAAAGGTGATCAATCACTGAAAGAGACCTAAGATCAATTTTATTCAATAACCATGTTTATTTGATATGGAGAAAATAAGGCAGCTTAATGTCACCCTCTCACCTGTCATATAACATGTGTTATCCCCATAGAGCATCTCTATCCCTAATCATATGACATTAGAAAACATTCAGGGAAACTCATTTCACAGAGGAAAAAGAGGTTTCTTTCAAAAACACATGTGTTCCTGATCTTTAGAACTGAAAACCAGAAGCAGAAAGTGCAGTGAGTTTAGGAGGCTGCTGAAATGTTTTTAAGGATGCTGAGACCATAAACTCTTACTAAACTACTGATTATCCACTCTTTCTGAGGCTCAGATGAATAGCTAAACACAAAAAAAAAATAATAAATAATTCTTTCTCTTCTTTAGCCTGAAGAGAAATAGCCAAATTTCATTAAAGTTTGGATAACTTTCTTTCTCCGTCTGTGCATGTGTGCATATATATTTATGTATGTGTTCAAAATAAAATGTTTTCAGAAGCCAGTTCTGAAAATAGTAGCCCTGTCACAGAGTTTCATTATCTACATCTGCTTGCTACTGCCATTAAATTCTTATTCTTCAGACTAGATTCTTGCATTCCCTTCATGACCTAAAGGAACCCCAAGGAAAACAAAAACCAACAGTGAATTTACAAATTGAGAAAGGTCAGAGATCAGGATGCCTTGGCACTGAAGTCCTTTAGAAAAGAAGTATGTGTTGTATCCTACTTTTCCTAGTTAATGTGCATGAATCATAACTTTGAAAAGCCAGTTCTCTGGTCTTTAGAGTTGGAGTTCTCCCTGGCACCCAGCTGGAGTGCAGAGCTGAGTAGGCTTCTCTGACACGCAATGGAGCCATCACATTGTTTTAGTCTTCAAGCAGCTGCTTTCTGCCACCTCCACTGCACCAATAATGGCTGGTTATTACTCATCTGTGTTAAGTGAGGTTGGAGGAGAAGAACCAGCACTGACTGGTTGGCTGTCCTTTTGCAAAATCCCAAACCAGATCTTGCCACACCTCTCTGTGGATCCATGAACATCAATAGAGTTCTTCTGTTTCTGGAAAACCTATGGTTTTCTGTGAAATTTGGTATGCAAGGTTCAAAGGAAAAAGATGTAAATTCGTAAAATAAGCTCATTAACTATCTTCCTGAAACAGTATTCTTCCTGAAAAAGATTAGGCTGCCTGTGAGATTTGGTGTAGGTGAGACTGAGAGGAGACACTCAGTGGGAACAACATGTGGTGTGTATGTTGGAAGAACTTATGGCTACACACCATTGCGTGTGCAGCTTAACACCTTTTTTATACTTCTGCCACAGGTTTTGGAAAATGGATGGTTTTGACCTCCTTCTTTTGATAGCTACTCCTTAAAGGTCAGACTATTGTCTGTCCCTTCCACTAGTCAGCATGATAAAGTGACTGTGTCTGTAACCTCTGAGTGCTTGTTCAGCTGCGAATTCTGCAGCTGGGGCAGCAGCTCCATGCAATTCCCACCATGTCCCCTGGGCTGTACAGAGGAAAAGCCATGTGAAAGCAACAATCCATGCACTCCTCAGGATGCCAGCAGCTCTGCTGACTGAGCCCAACATGGAGAGAGAAGTGAGTGCCCAAGCTGATCCCTCATGTGACTCCCAGAGCCAGAGACCTCTCGGTGGCCTCCCCGAGGAAATTCTACACTGCACTATCCCCTGGCTAGGAGTGTTTGCTGATGACCTGGTTCACCTCAAGTGACTCTATAAAGAAGTGAAAGAAAGCTTCAGGTGGTAAAAGTTGTAGGAAAGAGGATAAATGAAATATGAGAAGCAAGTGGTAAAAGCATCTATTGAATTTAAATCAGCCACTGGAATTTACATCTCAGATTTTTCTCATTGTTACAGGTAGTTGAGATATTTGAAATTTTGCTATATTCATTTTGCACCAGGAAATTCTTAAAATGGATAGATACTGTTTCTACCTATGCATATATAAGATTAAAACAGGAGAGGTCATGAGGTAATGTGCATAAGTTTATTCTTATTTTCATGTAAGTGGCAGAGATAGACTTCCACAGCTTATTCTGATTGCTTCTCTCCTGATTTCACACTTTCATTACAAAACAGAAAGTACATTCAGTTTCCTAGGGTAGTTTTGGAGAGAAAGAAAGAAAGAGAGAATACCTTTGCTCTCACAGAAATGAGTTTTCTCTGTCTATGCAGATCTGTTGAGAGCATTCAACTAGATCCAGCACAAGTATGTAAACTCTTCAGAAAATGCTATATTCTGGGCAGTTGAAGAATGAAAGAAAAATGTAAAGGAGGATTCTTCTTTGGGAAGTACTCTCTTGTCAAAGAAGACAATGAAGTATAAGTAATTGGAGAGAGAGAGAAAAAAAAGGAAAAGCTTTATTATTTTGAAGGGTAAAACTGAAGAAACTCTAGAGAGGTCAAAAGAAGTTGTACACAATATGGCTGGAGTTCATAAGGACCAAGGGCAAATTCCTGCAATGACAAATTTTGCTCAGTGTCTTTGCTGGAATTTGGAAGTGTGATTTTACAACGAATAGAGCCTTTGGGCCCCCACTCACTGTGTTGGAACTACAAAAGCATGCAGCAATGAATGTGGAAAGGAGGTTGAAATATGCCTGAGTGTGCCTGTGTACTTTGCAGTTTAAACTGGGGGATGGCTCTGTTTACATGAATGAAAGCTTATGAGCAGTTTGACAAACTCATTGAGAACAGTTTACTTGTCAATACTACAAGGAAGGCTCTTATACCATTGACTTTCTTAGGAGGTTTCTAGGTCTCGTTTGAATTTTTGGTATTTATCTTCCAATTTTATCTTCAGCTTTGGCTTAAAAATAAGTGCAAAAGTACAGCTGGTAACACTGATAAAAATATAAAAGAAATTAAAATCCCTAAGCATTTTAGATGAAGTTTGGATTTTGGAATGATGTTCCTTTTTCAGTTATCACTCTATATTAGTTCTGTCTCTCTTTTTCTCTCACTTATTAACCTTCTTCCCAGAAATAGAGGCATTCCAAACATAATACCCTACAAGGAAAAAGTGTAGACTGGTCTTGCCCACTTATATCTATGGCCTGAGAAGTGGAAAGGCAAAAATTACTTGAGAATCAAAGTAGAATGAATTTTGGAAACCTCTGGAGCCAAAAAGTACCATAGGTATTTTGACTGTGCAGTCTATCTTGAAAAAGCAGCCAGTGCCATATGAAAGTTAAGAAATCATGAAAATGTTGTCAACAATGCTTCTAATGATGTTGTAGGTGACATTTTATTTAAAACACTCTTAGAGCTCTTTTTCCTGTATGTGTTAGTATAAATTCCCTCCCCTCTTACAAAGGAATTATTATTGCGATTTTTTATTTCATTTCCAGCTACAATAGGAGAGAGTTTTTTACTTTTTGGCTAGTATAATTTACATTAGTTCCTGCCTGAGCTTTCTCAGTCTAACCAAAAAAACCAAAAAAGAAAACTTACATGCAGAAATCATCCACTTCCTCCAACTTCCAAACAAACAAAAGTTTTTATAAGGTGATCCTGAGTGGATCTCTCTTGACATGAAGCACAGTATCTGAAATTCCTGAGCATAGACTGTCATAAATCTCTGAGCATTTTGATAAGATCAACACAGAATTAACTGTATCACTTTCCCATTTTTCTTCTGGTGCTTTCTTCCAATTTCTTGTAGTTTGGTTAGAAATGTCATTTCTCTTCATGGACTCTTATTAGTAGCAGATAATTCTTATTAAGAAAAGTGGACAGAAAAGACTGGCATTAAAATATTCAATAGAGGTTACTTAAATTTTAGGAAGCATGGAAATGGTCTGGGTTTTTTGCTGTACTTGGGTATTCTGAAAACAAGATTCACTGGGAGTATTCAGCAATAATATGTTCTTCAGGCAAAGGCATTAATCAGCAATGATCTTGCATCAGGATCCTCCAGTCTTTTATGTGGCCAGCAAACATTCCTGTTAGGAGGGACACTCACCTCTCCTCTTAGTGCTGAACCATATCAGAAAAAGGTATTTACTTGGACTGACAGACAAGCTCATGCTTGCTGGATCCATTTTTCTCATTTTCTTTTTGTTTCTTTCTCTCTCCCCAGGTTCCACTTAGATGTATTTTAAATGTGAAAGTTTTGCTGTTCAGAATCTTTCATGCCAGCTGAGCATGTACAGCTGGTTGTACTGGAGCTTGCATTGCAGTTAGTGTCCAGCTGCCAATGTTTAGCACCAAACATCACCTTGTTTCAACTAGTGCTCAATAGCTAATGCTTCACTCTGCTGGAAATCACAGTGCTATGTACTCCAATACTCTATGTTTATATATTTATCTTCCACATTTCTTAAGGCAAAACTCACCTACGTGTTTCTCTGATGTGCTCGTAATCCAAATACCATGTTTGCTGTCAACAAGTCATCTGATTCAAGAAGCTTTGACGTTTTTTACTTTTCTTTTTTTTTTTTTAAGAGGAAGGTGAGGAGCAGCAACCTTCACATCTTACAAACATTATGCCTCTAGGGGACCGGTCATTATCCTGCAGTAGGTATTTCAAGTTGGCAAATCAATGGAGAAGATCAGGGATGAAGATGAAAGACCCAGCTAGTCTTGACCCTTGCCACTTCTATTTTTTTAAGTGTCCTTCAGTGCTGATCACGCAAAGAGTTACGCTTAGGCTTATATTACCACCAGCCAAGATGGAGAAAACTCATCCTTCTTTTGAACTTATCCTTCTTTTCTCCAAAGGCTTTTTGAAACAGCCTCAGGTTTAGGGTTAATCTTTTGTCTTTTTCTTGCTCAAGACTTTATTCTTTGCCTAAGGAATTTGTGAGAATATTTCTTTCTTCTCATGTTGCAATGACCATCATGTCATGACAATAATGACAGACAAGATCTGGTTTTACATCCCTAGAACTAGGAGTGCAGGTATATCTTCATAAAAGCTTTTGTTCTGAAACAGGACTAAGCATGATCAATGAATAATTTACTTTGTGGATTGCTGGAGATGGTCCCTTTAATGCAGAGACATATTCTGCTTTATAGTGAACCCTGGAGTGTGAAAGTGTGTCAGTTATTAGGAAGAGGAAGGCTTCTCCATATGGAAGTGGGCAAAGTTGCTCTCAGTTGCTCTGCTAAGTGAATTTTAAAATGTATAGTTTATTTTTTAATGGAGAAACCCTACCTGCTGTTTAGCTTCTATTAGTCAACTTCATTGCCATTGTCTATAAATAACAGCAAATCAGCAGCACTTTGAGTAAGCTAAGGTAAGAACCAACTAAAATGTAATCTCTGTCTTTAAAAGAGATTACTATACATTATCCTCTCTGTGACGCTCTGAAAAAAATGTTTTCAGGATGGCAAGGATGATCCCAAAATAAGGTTTATGGAAATACAAATTTACTGACCACAGTCTGTTGAAGACAGAGAGATAATTTAGTGCCTTATTTATAACTCCTTAAATTTGCTTGATTTTTAAAAGTATCCAGCACGTCCTTGAAAACATAATGTCCTCCAAAGTGTCTCCTGTAAACCTTCTCCTCTGAAGTTGTAAGCTAGAGAGGTTGTAGGGTATTAGGTTATTGAGGTTGTAGGGTATCAGGTCCTTTTAGTCATCAAAAACACATAGAATTCCTATGACTTTTAAAACTAACCTGGGTAAAGATGTATCCATGCTTTACAAGCTTAGTCTTCAGACTATTATTGAATATAGAACTCCATTTTGATATTATGAAGGAAAAGACTTTATTGTTTCAGGAGCTCCACAGAAGAAGGAAGCATTTTCCCATAATTAGTCCATTCCCTCCAAATATGCTTTCTCAACAGTGACCAACTCCTAATATTGCAGTATTTAGATGTATTCTTGATCATGTAAATTTTAGCATATGATTTAACATAACTGGTGGAACAGTAAGCCCCCAAAGTGCATTAGTCACAGTTTTAGATTAATCCTTAGATTAAACCTCAAATGAGGTTTTAACAATCTTAGATTCCAGCTCCTTCACAGTCTGTAAAGAACTTAATTTATCAGACTTTCACTACTCTGTAGCTTGCTCCTCAAAAGATGGGACATGATCCATCTCTATTTGTACCAAAGATGTACCTTGATTCATCAGTTTTTAGTGTGGAAAGATGGGAGGAAGATGAGAAGAAGGACACTGAAGACATGTGTGTCTCCCATCTAGGCATGTTTTTTCTGGTTGTCACCAAAATACCTTCTTCTGTTCTTTGAAGATAAGTAGAAAGGATTTTGACTGGAAAAATCAAACCCCAAACTCCATATGAGAGCATTATACACAACTATATTCCTCCAGCAATAGAACTTAGTCTGAAGCTGTTATGAATCAAGAAATGTTAATCAGAATTAGTTTTATCTCAAACCTAATAATCTTGGAAAATTTCATTTTGGGAACTGCTTCAGTTTTAGTGATAACCTTACTTATTCCCAAGCGCAATGAGCTCTACCTGGCAGTCAATCCTAGTTTTAGTGATAACCATGTACCTTACTTATTCCCAAGTGCAATGAGCTCTACCTGGCAGTCAATCCTGCCACAGTTTCTAGGTTCAGGAGATGTGTGAGTAACATATTAGTGACCCTATTTGATAGATCCATATTCATAGAATCATAGAATTTTAGGGGTTGAGATGGAGCTTAGAGATCATCCAGTCCCAATCCCTGCCCTGGGCAGGGACACCTCCCACCAGAGCAGGTTGCTCAAGGCTCATCCAACCTGGCTTTGAACACTGCCAGGGTTGGGGTTTCTACTACCTCCCTGGGGCAACTTGTTCCAGTGTCTCACCACCCTCACAGGGAAAGAATTTTTCCTATTACTAGCCTAAATTTCCCCTCTTTCAAT
>NW_008651345.1:0-3927 GCF_000695815.1 Acanthisitta chloris
CCCGGGCCAGTCCCGGGCATATGCCAGGGACAGCAGTGCTATGCGGGGGGACCTTGGCTGGACCCCCCACTCCTGTCCCATGCCCCGGTGAGGGGTAACTGTGCCGCCCCAGGCCCAGCCCTCGCCGCCACCACCGCATGTCCCTCTCTGACGAGGCTCTGGCAGTGGGAGAAGGTGCCAATGCTGCATGCACAGCTCACCACTTCGGGGTGTAGACCCCCAGGCAGGGCAGAGTGCCCACTGCTACCCCAGAGATGCTTTTTCCCACTGGGGGGAATGTCACCTTGCAGCTGTGGGGCCTCGCACTCGAATGCTTCTTTCTCCAGCTCCTGCCTCAGCTTTGTTCGGTGTATTAACCCAACTGGGCTGGCAGTCCAGAGAATAAATCCTGAGCCCTCGGAGCACTGTTGGTTCCCAGCCTCAGTTCCTAGCCCCGGTGCTGCCAGCTGGAGGAAAAGCATCATCCAGGCTGGGAAACTGGGAGCCTGAGGTGGAGGCAGGCAGTGAGGCTGCCGGCAGGGTTGGATCCCACCAGGGGTAGCCTGTTAAGGTCAAGATCTACAGCTTTCATTTGTGGAGCTAGAAAAACAAAATGCAAATTGAAGAGCCTGTGGGCTAATGCAAAACCTATTCTTAAAGTTTTTGTCTTGTTAAGCAAGGAAATAGAGTGCCAAATAGGCTTTGTTAAGTGGCAGTCTAATTAATAATTTAAAATCTTGTAGCTGTCTTTCATTAGAATTTATCTGTACATCAACCACAAAATCAGTCAAACACACTCATTTATAAGTTAATACCATTCCTGAATAATTCAACAGGCAGTTAGAGGAGGCCTCCATCCCGACGAGAGGTTCTCCCCTCTCTGTCTCACCCTGACCAGGTGTCCCCAGGCAGGGGGTCCTGATCCCCAGCATTTGCCCCAAGTGAGGTGCAGAGGGGACACCCAGCATGTGAGGTGAGGGGAGATGAGGAGAGCTGCTGCTGGGGAGCTGGGCTGGGGCCAAGCCCCTCCGTGGGGCTCAGGGACGGCTGGTTTTGTCGCGGGTGATGGCAATGTAAGGCTGTGCTGGTGGGAGGCAGCGCAGGCTGATGGTGGCACTGCCACCGCCTTCCACGTCCCACTGCCAGGGTTGAGGCTGGGAGATATGGCAGGGCTTGGGGCAGCAGGAGCCAAGCTGTGGTTGACATCTCTTGGGAGAAGCAGCTTTGTGTACCTGCTCACAGGGGAATGGCTTCACAAGCGGTGCCACACGGGCAAAGGTGTTTGCAGCAGGATGGAAGTGGCATGGCCAGGGCACTGCTGTGATTCCTGATGGCATTTTGGGCTTCCTGCACCCCACGAGCTTCATCCATGGAGGTGCTGGTGGGATTCAGGGTGGATTTTGTGCACTGGGATGTTATTGGTGGTGTGGCAGTGAGTGACAGCGTTGGGTGCAGCTCCATCCTGGGCAAGGGTGTCACAGCCCTGCCAGAGGTGGCCGCAGGCAGCTGCAGGAAGAAGTGCAACACTGGCTATGCAGGAGAAGGAGATTTCCAGGTCAAGGATGACACCAAGGTCATGGGCAGCCACGTCTCTGTCCCTGCCATCGCTCAGCCCATCGACGGGGCGTCCAGCCTCGGTCCCCCCCTGCCAGGTGGGCAGGGTGCAGGCGCAGGCTGGGCTGCGGTTCCTGCACCGGGGAGCCGAGAGCCCAGAAACCTTTCTGCTTATAAAAGTTTAATTTCCTAAAGAGCTGAGAGGAAGCCACAAGCTCTCTGTGCCCGGTGAAGTAAGGGAGGTAGCAGGGGGGGTCAGGATGCGGCCCAAGCTGTCCCTGCGGTGGTGCTGGGGGGGAGCAAGGGGGGCTTGGACAGACGAGACCTTCCTAGAGCTGGAGTCGGAGCCGGGATGCGAAGGAGCTGTCGACACTCAGTGACCTGCACTGATGGAGCCCGGCAGGGTCAGAGCCGCGCCGCAGCCACACTTGGCTGAATGTTATTCCCACCTTTTGCCTAAAATGCCGCACCCGGCGCCTCACAGTCCCATCCGGGTGCCGGAGGCCGTGGGTGACACTCCAGGTGGCCTCAAAGCTCTGCCCTAAAAACATCAGTGAACCTGCTGGGGAAACGTAAAAATATGCATTTTCCGGCATGATTTCACACCCACCTTTCCCTCAGGCGCCTGGTGGTGCTGGAGCCGGCGGCATGGGCCAGCACCACGTGCGTTGGGTCTCTGTGGTTTGCAGGATGAGGCCGTGAGCGGGATGTTGTTGCCCCGGGGCCGGGCAGGGACTTGGGCTACTGGAAACTGCTGGAGTGCTGATGGGTCTTGACAGCAGGAGCCAAAATCCTGTTTGAAGGCAAAATCCAGGCAGGGAAGTGCAGGAGCCTGGAGGGACACGGTGGTGGCCAGGTGTGACAAGGACCATTTCCCATTGGGGTGTCCCCAGCTGCTGGCAGTGCCCCCCGGGGCAGTGTGGAGGCAAACCCACCCTTGAAAGAGGAGTGACCCAGGACACGGCCACTTCAGCCCTGTGTCATTTGGGGCAGCTGCCTGTCCCACTCTGCCCCACATTGGGGCACCCTTGGGTGGCATCACTCCCCATTCCCACCCCAGGGAGCTCCAGCCTCCCCCAAACAGCCAAAAACTTGGGCTTTGTTTGCAAAGTGCAGTTCCAGGGTTTAGCCACATTTAGTATAAACTCGGGTTATTAACAGCAGATTATGTTTTCAGAGTGCCTTGGTGGAGCAGCAGCAGCTCAGGCACCCGTACCCCAGCAATGGTGGTTGGTATTTGGGTTCCCAGCGGGTTGGGATGGGTGAGGAATCCCACCAAAAGGGGCTGGAGTCTGATTTAAGAGTGGGGGCAACAAGTGGGAGGGTGTGGGGAGGGCTGTGGGGCTGGGAGCAAGTGGAATGCTGGTGGGAATCCATGAGGAGATGGAAGTTGATGTGCCAGTGCAGGCAGTGGGGCAGGGCACTGCTCCAAGGGCACAACTGGAACACAGGAACATCTTTGTCCCCTCCAGCAAGGGTGTTCCTTCCCTGCTATTTTGGGTGATGCTGCCCAAGCCCAAGGTGTGACAAGGTGGCTCAGCTTCAGGTCCCTCCACCAGCAGCAGGGCTGGTGCTGTCCTCGCTCTGGATGTCAGCGCCATGTCCCATCTCCCAAATCGAGGAGGCACCAATCCCACCGATCCCCCGTACCATCCCTGCGGAACAGCGTCACCATGGAAACCCACAGCCCAGCAATCAGGGGGGACACTTTTAGGAGTATTATTTTTACTGATGACAAATGATGGAGGCTTGGTGCTGACGGAGGAGATGTGGGCCTCGCCTGCCTTTCCCAGTGGACAGTCTTTCTCCTGCCTGTTCTGCTGAGGGCACGTGCTGGTGGGGCAGCTGTGGCTCTGCCCATGTGTTAAGTGCGGGCAGCAACAAGCAGCAGATGCAGGATGGGGAGATGCAGGGGGCAATCTTCTTTGTGCAGATTAGGATTGGGGGTTATTAAGCAGAAAATGCTCCATTTGGTGTAGAAAGCTCCTTTTCCTCTTTAACAGCACATGTGCCCCCTGGCTGCTTGCTCCCCGGCGGTGTTGGCACAGCAGCTTGGAGTCAGCCCAGCTTTGGTGAGCAGCTTTTAGCGATGCTCCTGCCTGGGCTGGTAGAACCATGACCGCTCCGGTGAATCCCAGCGCCAAAAGCTGGTTCTGCTCAGGGTTGTGTCTCTCCCCAGCTCGTGGCCAGCAGGATGGGATGGCAGCAGGTTTTGGCCATGGGGAGGTGATGGCACGGTAGGCTGTGGGTCCGCGGCGGTCCATTGCATCCCAGCAGATCCTGGCTGTGGGGAGAGCGCAGTGCCAGAGCTGGAGGGTGTCAAAGATGCTCCACGTGCTCCCCAAGTCCCGACATTACCATCACAGGGGGAGGCTGCCGCCGTTGTTTACCGGG
>NW_008651345.1:4015-5157 GCF_000695815.1 Acanthisitta chloris
GGGCTCCTTACGGAGCAGCCCTGCAAGTGGAGGGGAGGTGCCAGCGGCTCCGCCAGCCCCGTGTGCCGCACTTGGGAACCGCTTTCTATTTTTTCCAGCTGCGTTTGCACCAGCATTTACATTGGTTTGCTTGGGGAAACCCCAGCCCCGTGACCACGGGACCACCCACGCTGCCATCCAAGGGGTGCCAAGCCCATCCTTGGGCATTGAGAATATCATGGAGTTCTTTGGCCCGTGGTGGCCTGGATGAGATCTTGTCCACAAGACCTTCACCCAGCAGGGCATCGATGTGTATTTGGGCATGGGGATGTGCTTGCGCAGGGCAAAGCCTCTCTGATCCCCCCAGGTGAAGGCAGAGGGGGACAAAGGCTGCTGGATGCATCTGCTGCCAGCTCCTGCCTCCCTGTGCTGCCCTCCCTCCTCGCTGCCTGCAAATTCAGCAGCCCATTGGGTGCTGGATACAGCCACCCCGTGGGGAGCACACTGAAGCCAGGAGAGGGGCCGGGACGATCCCCCCTCGGCAGGGATATGCTGGGGTGTTTGTGCTAACAAGCCCAGCGTATTATAATTTCAATGGAATTTAAAAAACAAAATAGTCCTCAGACAAACGACTCTGCAGTGCCTCTGCCAGGGCCTAAGATCTGCTGCTATCTATTTTTTAATAATTGAGGGTAATAAATATGTATTTCTTTCTCCTTTCTCTCCGTACGCCGCAGCTTGTCAGCTCCCTGCGTCTCTCCTCTGATCAGACCCCATCTTTGCCGCGCGGAAAGGAAAGAAAAGGGAAAAAAAGAAAGAGAGGGGAGAGAGAAAAAAAAAGATTCTTTAAGCAAAAAGGATTAAAGCCTTGAAAGTAGGTCTGCCCGAGCCACTCGGCTCTCCCTGCTCCCCACCAGCTGCAGGCAGGGCTAGGGACAAGAGGAGCATCCCCAGGTGTTGGAAGCATCCCCGAGGGGTGTTTGTAGGTGCAGAGCCCGGCTCGGCAGCGGCAAATCCCCTGGGAATTGGGCTGCGGCTGGGCAGAGCTACCAGGCAACTTGGCAAACCGCTGTTCAGAGCCAGTTCTGCTTCAGCGGCAGATATTCCCCAGCGTGCTATTCCCTCTGGTTTTCAGATGGGGATGTTGGCCCGAAGACGTGGAG
>NW_008651345.1:5173-5390 GCF_000695815.1 Acanthisitta chloris
TGCGCGGGCCGCGCTGGGCGACCCCCCCGGCCGCGGGATGCTGGGGCGGAGGAGGCGCTGGTGTGAAGGAGGCTATTTATAGCTTCCCTCGGCTTTTGTTCCTTTTCCAGTAGAGCTTCTCTCGAAATAGAAACAGCGCCGGCTGCGCGGCCGCTCCCGGGGCCCAGCCTGGGTGCGGGGGGCACCTCCCAGCCTGGGGCGGGGGGATACGCGATGT
>NW_008651345.1:5424-5648 GCF_000695815.1 Acanthisitta chloris
GGCATCCCCCCATCCTGCATCCCTTGGGATGAGGCTGGCGCGGGATAGGGAGCTGGAACCTCCCCACCGCAGCCCATCGTGTGCTGGTGGTGCCCGTCCTGACCCTGCGGGGAGTGAACGGCTCTGGGGGCAGCAGCTCTACGACGTGACAGCACTGGGTGCCCTGGGGAGAGTGGGTGAATCCCTCGGGAGTGCCCTGGCAGGGTCTGTCCCTGTTTTGCAGC
>NW_008651345.1:5699-17586 GCF_000695815.1 Acanthisitta chloris
CCCTCCACTCCATCTCTGATCAATATAGCTGGGAAAAACAAAACAAAACAAAGTAAATATTTAATACGATCCAGGGAGCCACGGCGAGCACTCCCCCCCGTCTGTCTCCTCCAGCAGCCACTCGCAGCAGCTCCCTGGCCCTAATGAGCCTGAGTGCAACAGGGATCGATGGCAAAGACAACCTCCGCAGAGGGGTCAGGTCTGCCACATCCCCCCTGTGCTGTGCTGGAGCTCAGGCTTGTCCCCCTGCGCCCCCCAGGGCTGCCTGCCCTCTTCCTCCTTCTCCTCCTCCTCCTGCCCTGCTTTTCCTCTCCCACGTCCCCTTTGTCCTCCCTGGCTCCCAGGAGGGACAAGGGCTCTGCTGCTCCAGCACAGCCATCCCTTGTCCTGCTGCCACACAGGTCATGAGCTGTGTTGGGCATCAGCTCCAGGCTGGGTGCTTCCATAAGGATGCAGGATGGGACATGTGTAGGGCTGGATCAAACATGGGAAGCTAGTCCCCACACTTGGTGAGCAGATCCCTTATGGATGGAGGTGTGGAGCCTGAGGGGGACCCCAAACACTGCCTTCCTAACGAGAGCCAAGACACTGTCTGCACTCGTGGTGTGACCAGGTGTGCCTCCTCCTTCTCCTCCTCAGCCTCTCGCCCCCTCACCTCAGTCCCCACCGAGGACTGGCATCCCCTGGTGTCCTCCAGAGACTCCAAATGCTCATGCTGTTTGGGAAGTGCCAGTGCTGAGTGACTGGTAGGCTGGTCCTGGCAATGCCAATGCAGGATTTGCCTCTTTGCTCTCCAGCTTCATGTATTTTCCGAGTTTGGATAGTCCCTGACACTCCAACACTGGTGGAGGGACACTCAGTAACAGGAGCTGCTGAACACTCATCACACTGACCCAGGTGCACTACACAAGACAGTCCCTGCTGTGCCCCCCAGCCTGCACTGTAGGTTTAGGAGAGGGAACAAGCAATTCCCCCAGCCAGGCATTCCATGGGATGGACTTGTTCATCCGCCTGTGGCCTCATCCTGCCCTGGTGTGTGGTTCGTGTCCCAGCAGATGGGGTGGCACATGGGTGGCAAACCCCAAGAGGAACACCAGGCTGAGATTCTCTGCCACACAGCAGTTTACAAATTGTTTTTCCATGGAAAAGTCAATTGTCCTTGGTGGTGACTTGGCCGAACCCAGGGCTGAATTCAGTCCCTGGGATGGGATGAGACGGATGCCCACCCTGCCTGACCTCCAGCACTGCGAAGCCTTGGCCAGGCTCTGCCTGGGGATGGCAACTGGATTTACAGCTGGAAAACAACCTGGTGTGCCCCAAGCACTGAGCAGGGAATGTGCATTTCATGCCTCCAAGGTGATGCTGAGCATCTTCCTGCAGCTCAGGGTGTGCAGCAGGCAGGGGGTGCAGAGGTGCCGGGACAGGACTCCCTGTGGGAAGCACAGCAGTGGCAGTGAGAGCCAGGACAGCGGTGCAGGTCCTGCGTCACAGACGCAGGAATATGGCAAAGTGCCGAGGAAGTTTTGCAGCAGCATTAGAAAATGTTGACATGTTTTTTGAAACAATTTCAGATCTGATATCTGCGCCAGATTGAGTTTGTAACCAGCTTTATTGTTTAAGCCTGCTGGGATTTCATCAAAGGCGTCTGCTGTTTACCCAGAACCATTTCATTGGAGAAAACAGCAAACAGACCTGCATTTCTATCTGATTTCACTTTTTCCTTTTCCTCCTGAATTTAAGTGCTTGTGAAAAGCATGGCTGATAAGGCAGAGCAGTGTGGATAAATCCCGAGGACTGGCTCGGTGGAGGCTCCACCAGCTGCTCCAGCTTTATTAATAGATGGAAGGCAGTTGCTGGACCAGCTGCTGGGTGCCAGCCTGGAGCATGGCACCAGCCTCGGGGGCACCTGGGCGTCCCCAGATGGTTTTGGGATCTCCATCCCGGCAGGCTGAGCTGGGTCGTGGCTCCTCAAGATGCCAAAGGCTGGAAGGAGGATCCGCACGGTGCTTTTTTGCTGCTTTCAGTGCAACTTCAGAGTTAAGCTATGAAGGAGCCAATGTCTGTCCCTCCCCAGGGAGTGACCCCAGCAGGCGATGTGCTCTGTCACACTGTGACAAGCCTAGCCAAAGCCAATGCAGCCACGGGAAGCAGAGAAAGATGAAGGAGAAGCCAAACTAGAAAGAGCCTGGTGTAAACCGCATCAATTCTCCCCGCGCCTTCATCCCCAGGGGATGCGGTGGCTGCTAGCTTGGCTCTGATTTCTGCCCATTGCTGACCTTGGAAACAGACTGGAGAGGAGGGATGGGGGCTCAAGACAGAGCCCAAGGGAGTTTTACAAGGAGCTGACCTGGGGGCTGCAGCCCCCTCTGCCACTGACTGCTTTGCTTCAAGCATCTTCCCATGGCTCTGTCCTCGTGGGGTGCTCCTTATGATCACCCATCACCAGCATTGGTTTCTCCGGAGTTTGGCATCTTCCTCACATGGGAATGGCCTAGGTGGCCATCCCTCACCTTTCCTGGCCTTTGGGACAGGGAGATGAGAGGCTGGGGTTGGAAAAGATCCTCCCACCGCCTTTCCCTGAGTCCCTTTGGCATCTCCCAGCTGCCCTGAGGGCTGATGCTTCCTGGGCGGGTTGTGCCAGTGACACCTCAGTGGCACTCCAAGGGCTTGTCTCTTCCATCGATCACACCTGCACAGTGACAATGTAATTTTTATCTCCAGTTGTTTATTTCTCAGACAGAACTACTTGTAAATTCCAAGAAGAATATATATCCCTGCGCGTGACAGATCCAGCACACGGCGATTAATCTGCCCTCTTAAGACCTGAATGCAAAAGTGTCCCAATGTCACTCCTAGATGGGGTGTCAAGCCCTGGGGCAGCACTTTGGGGACGTGCAAGGACCTGGTGGCAGAACGTGCCCCAGTCCAGGCGATGCTTCCCTACTGCTTATTGTGCTTGCTATCAGCTCCGATGGTCCCTGACTAATGCTCCAGCTCTCCAGGCTCAGGCTCCAGCTCCTCTTTTTGGGAGGTTTATGCAAATAGGGCTTTTTTTTTCCTTTTTTTTTTTTTTAATTCCTTGCCGCCGCTGCTCTGCTGTGCCCCAGATAGCAGAAGTGCTGAGGACAGGTGTTTGCGTCAGGTCCTGCAGCACCCGCGTCCCGGCCAGCTGCCTGACTGAGGGGAGGAGGGATGTGGCAAGGGATATCCTGGGGAAAAGGGGCAGACAGCAGCAGGCAGAGGCCAAGGATGGCAAGGGGAAAGTCCTTTAATGGCCAATACCTCCAAACTGCGCTAGTGAGGATGAGCATGGTGCCAGTGTAGGACTGTTCAAGCCCAAGCATGGATCTGTCCCCAGTGAGGGACAGGATGGGGATTGGGGTGTCAATTTGGGCTCTGCAGCATCTCGCAGCCCCATCGGCAACACCCTCCGTGCCATAAAGCCTCTTATTTACAACCTCCTACTCGGGAGCATCTGGGAAGCGAAGCGCGTCATTTCCAGAGAGAGCAAAATGCTGCATATTTCAGTGTCTTTTGAATTTTTTAGGTTTCCCTGAACTGTGCTAATGGGTTGGTGGTGGCGGGGGGGAGGCGAGGGCCCAGCCCAGCTCCCGGCCTGCCTTGCTGCTCCTCCGCGCGGCCATCACTGCATTGCTGCTCTTAAAATATTCAGTGCTGTTGGCCACAATTTCACAGCGGGTCAAAGCGCGCCGAGCCAGCAAGAAGGAGGGAAAGTGTGACAACAAGATTAACCCCGGCCCGGCAGGCCCCGTCCGCGCTCGGCAGGCTGAGCACGATGTGCTGCAGCCGCCTCATCCCAGGGGATGAGCAACGAGTCCATGACACCCAAAAATTCCTCTGGTTGCCCCATCTTGCTATGTCCATGGCGTCACCTCCAAAATGCAGCGAAGGGACAGCAGGAGCATCCCAAGTCCTGCTGGGAGGATTGAGCATCTCTTTTTTCTCCAAGCTGCTGCAAAGCAGGAGCCATGCCAGGCATCAGGCATTGCCCTGGTCATGCCATTGGATGAAGGGCTCAGGATGCCCCCAGGTTTTGGGGAAATTGCTTAGAGCTCTCAGTGCTTCTGCACCCTGAGACATTGTGGTTTCCAGGCCTTGCACAACCATCAGTTGGTGCTAAGGACGGAGCGGCAGATTTACGATGCAAAAGAGCAGCTGCTTGAGCCCTGTTTGCTGACAGGGATTTAGTAATCCTGTCGTCAGCCTGGAGTTTGCTCTGGAGTTGCTGGCTTGTCTGCCAGGCTTTTCTAGGAAAACCTCTCTGCCTGGGGGAATAAGATGAAGCAAAGCACAGGCCCATTGCATGGGCTGCACACCCTGGGACCGGGATACGCTGCTTGGCCAGCTTGGCTGAGGCTTGGTCTTGTGTCTCCTGCACTTTTCTTGGATTATTGGTTGCATGCTGTGACTTCAGAGTTCACTGACAATAGCTCAGATGATCGTGAATGCAAGTGTGGTGTCATCTGCAAGAGGAACTGCAGCTGATGGATGCTCTCCCAGGGTTTCAGGGATGCTGTAGCTGAGCTATTGGGGTGTCCTTGGAGGTCAACATCACCCCATCGACCTCTGGGAACAAGAGGTGGCTGCTGGGTTGGGTGCTCTGGCAAGGAGTTGCTGGCATGGTGACTGTCTCACTGTTCTAGGCAGCTACCTTCAGCCTGAAAGCAACCAGCCCCATGGTGACAGCCCTGTCACTGCCTTGTCCTTCCCAAAAATCACACTTCCCAGGCATGCATGGACGCATTGGTGTCTCTGCCATGGTTGGGGCTGGACCAGCAATGTCCCCCTCGAGCCCTGTGGTTGCCCTTCCGCACCCTGTGCCGGCAGCAAGCCAGACTCTTCTCCCTAATTCTCCTTCATCCCTGTTAATGTACCACCAGATGTTCTTATTATCCATTTAAACATATAATCCTCCCCCGAATCCTGCTAAGCTCCTGGCCTCCCCGATACCTCGTGGCAGTGCGTTCCACAGGTTAATTATGCATTTTTAATTAATCACCGAGCAGAAAATGACCCATGAATAAGGGATGTGAAGCTCCTTCAACTGGGAATAGTTGGCACATCGTCCCCAGGCGGAGCCATGCCAGTGTCATGCTCTCCTTGAATAACAAATCCAGTTCTAAAAATTTATGTTTTGTGGATCTGACTTGACTGGAGGATGGGACAGAGTTGTGCCCTTTGGTGGATTGGGACCCCTCTGCACTCCATGCCTCCCTCCAAAAGGGGAGGAACCACATTCCCACCAGAGCTGTCTATGTCCCACCTGGAAGTGATGGAGCAAGTGCAGTGGTAGGAGGAGCAAGGCAGAGAGGGAAAAAAGAATCACGTGTTGTTTTAAAAAGGCATTTTTGAGTGAATGCTGAATAGCATTTGGGAAAATTGCCTTAAAGGACTGTTCTCTGCAGGGACGGAGCTTTTCAAGGAGCAGGAGTATTCTGAAACTTAATTGCACATTTGCGCGGGCTAGTGTTTTTATTTCTCTCAGGTCTCCGAGGTGGTCTTTGAAGATTGCTGTCTCTCTGTAATGGTTTTCTTTATCTCAAATAAATTCTGCACACCTGCGAGGTGGAGCTGCTTGAAAGAAATTATGTCGGAATTGGCTCTCGATTTAATAAATCTGCAAATGGAACTGGGATGCAGAAAGACAGGTGATTGGTGGGATTGGCTGCACCTCCTCCCTGCTCCCCACTTCTCCTCTCCCTTCCCATCTCCATCTGCTCGCTTTCAGCCTCTCTGTGGGCTGGGAAGAGTGTGGGGCTGAGTGAATGAGTCCAGATCCTGCCTTTCCCCCCGTCAGCCACTGCTGAAACATCTGAGGGGGCTCCAGTTGAACATCTGGCAGTGTAGACCCTTCTAATGCCTACCCAGCCACCTTCTCCATCTATGTTTTACCCTGTCACAAACCCATGTCTGCTTCCAACACCGGTGGGAAAAGTTGCTGTCAAGTGAGCATTTAGATCCCTGCCATGTGCTGTGAGTGTGTGCCGGATGGAGATGATACTACAAGCTGAATGCCCAAGGGGTATTCCCAAGGAATGTCCCAAGGACGCTCCTTCAAGGACCTCCAACGCCGTTTGTTTTCCTGACCTCAGTTTTGGGGTTTGGAGCTGTGGTTTGGTCTGGCAGCTCCTCCTGCAGCCACCTATCACATGCTGCCACCGTTTCTCCTGCTCCGGTAATCCATGCCACAGCTCTCCAGCTCACCAGGGGACATTTAGCCAGCTCTCCATTTTGGAAGCAGAGCAAAGCACCAGAGAAAAGCCTGCGGCACAGTTGTGTGCCGCTGCAGCAGGCAGACACAAATCCCCGGGCAGCAGGGCAGCGTGTGCCGGGCAGCCCTGGCTGTCAGGAGGAGAGGAATGGGTGGCCACGGGAGTACACAGACAGGTTAATGGCAGCCGTGGATGCTGCACAATTGGATTTCACTTCCCCGGTTCTTAAGGAATCAGCAGTGCTCTCTTGCTTAAAAATCTAGCGGTCCCACTCGTCTCCCTGTGAGCCTCGGTGGCAGCGGGATGACCTGTCACCCATGGAAAGCACACGAAGGGTCATTTAAAACCCTCCTCCCCCTCGCTGGGCTCCCCAGACATGAGGTTACCCACAGAGGCCGTGCCACCTCCTGTGCGAGCTCCGGCTGCTCGGCTTCAGGTGAACAAGATGCTGGGAGATTTTATTGCATTGCTGGATTTTGTTCCACTCTGTTATTCGCCACGATTGAATTTGCTGCCGCGGAGGCAGGAGCCGGCGCAGCCAGAGCTCCCTCGCCGCCTGTGCCGCTCCAGTGGGACCATGACCTTGTCTCGGTGCCTCACTTAGCCCTCAGCTGGGTAATTCGGTGCCAGCATGGGAGCTGGGTGTTCATCCTCCTCCCACCAAGCATCCCAGTGTGGTCTGACTCCCTTGCCTGAGCCAAATCCTCGCCCTGTTCCAGTTTTAATCATTGACCTTGTAAATTATTTCAGGGAAAGCATCTGCTTTCCTAGCTCCCTCCTCTCTTTCCCACCTGCTTGTGGCCCTCCATCCTCATCTCCCTGGGCTGCTGCTGAGGTTTTGCTGCCATGGGCATCACCACGGTACCTGGACAGAGCAGATATTGTGCAAACCCTGCCCAAGTTTTAGTCACACTAGCTGGTTCATGGTGTCAGTGGGGAAACAGAATCTCACCTTCCTCCTTCCTTGCTCTTGGACTTATTTAAAAGGCCCCTCAGCTTCCTGAAGCAGTGGTTTCTTGACTCATTTGCTCTTTGGACAGTGAGCTGTGTGGCATCAGGGCCGGGAACATCCCACCTTTCAGTGCAGGTGGTCTTTGATCAGTGCAAACCTGTGCAATGCCATTGATGCCCTGCTCCTTCTCACAGGCACTGGGGCTGGACCAGACCTGGAACTGCAGCTTCATGGCACCCTCAGCCCTAACAGAGACATTGAGCCATTCCCAGTGTATTAGGAAATGCAGCTGGGAGCTCTGTGAGGGGTCAGTGGGCAGAACTGTCCAGAAAAGGCTGTTGAAGCCTCATTCTCTCCGTGTTGACAGCGCCGGCTCTTCTCCCCCACCGTCTGCGCCGTTGCCTGTGCCCCGTGATTGAATTAGGGGGCTGTAACCCACCTCCCTCCGCCCAGTCCCTGCCGCGCCGGGCTCAGATGCTGAACTCGAGAGCCATAATTGAATAAGTCTCAGGCAGACAGTGCTCACATAGCCGTCGGGATCTCTCGCCTCCTCCCTGCCCAGCCAAGCACTGATTTATGCTCCCAGGTGATGGCTGGGATTTTGCCCGGGATTTTTGGTCTTCCATTCCTCTTTTCCCAAAGCAGGAAGCTTTTGGGGTGAGCTGGGAGCAGCAGCAGGGCTGTACGGGCTGTGGTCAGTGCAGTGTTCACCCTTCATTAGACTGACCCTTCGTTTAGGAAAGGAGCAGAGATGGGAAGCAGAGAGATTCCATGTCCTTACGGCAGGGGAAAAAAAACCGGCCCCAGCCGCTCTTGGACTGCCTGGGCACAACGAGTTAAAAGTTGCAATTAGTAAAGTGCTGACGATGGGAAGGTGGGGTGGAAGCGAGCGGCGCTAAATGAAACCTGAAAGGTTATTTCAATAAGTGGCAGCACAGTTTCCAGCTGCGCTCGCTTTCCTGGGAGCTGGGGAACAAGGGATGGGATCCAGGGAAAGGCGAGAGTTGCCAGGTGGGATGAGGGATGCTGCTGGAGGATGCTCAGGTGCCAGCAATGCTTGCTGGAGTGAAAATTACAGCAGGAGAATCAAAGCAGGAGGGGGACAGGCCATCATGCCCCAAAGATGCTCATCCAGCACCAAGCCAGGGATGTGGTGGGGTGGGTTCTGCCCGTTCTGTGCCCCAGGGGTTTCTCTGCAGGGTTGGAATCTTGCCGCAGGCATGAAACCCTGTGCCTCCAGCATGTGTTTAGGGAGGGGTTTGGGGAGTGGTGTGTGCCACGCTGCTTTTGGCAGGGAATCCTTGTAGTGTGGAGAGTGGTCCGTCAGCTGCAGTGGGGGCTGCGGGGGGAGATGAGCTGGGAGCCAGGGAGGAGGTTCCCAGGAAAGGCATTTCTCTTCCAGCTGAGCAGACAGGAGCCCGGGCGGGCGCAGGCAGCCAGTGGTGGCCTCTCCCTGCCAGACATAGCTGTTCCAGCTCTCTGCTGGTGCGACACCACGGAGCTATTATTAGACTCCAGTTTTCTTTGGGTAGCTCTGAACTCCCCAATGCCTCCAGTGGCTCAGCAGATGCCAGGGCAGAGCAGGATATGGCAGCATTGGTGTGGACAAGGGTCCTGGTGAGCTCAGAGTGGGTGTGAGTGGCATCAAGGGGTGGCAGAGTCCCACAGCATGGGGACATGGTGGGCAGAGCACGACAGTCTGGGCTGGAGACCCAGAAGCAAAAGGCAATTAGTTGTCTAACAAGCGCTTTGGCTGATGAGGGCACAGAGGCCCTGGGAGCACTCATTGGGTCAGTGGTAGCCAGGAGAGTTGCTGCCCTGACAGAGATGTGGGACGCAGGGCTCTGCATGCAGCTGCAGCTCCAAACCACATCTGGATTTCACAGCATCACTCCAAAATGGAGACATGACATTCCCATCACTGCCATCCTTGGCAGGAGGAGTGGGGGAGCGTGGCAGAGCTGTGGCAAACTGGGACAACCTATCCCATGCCAGAGGTGGGATTGGGCTGGGGAGATGTGGCACCTCCCTGCTCCCATCCTCTCCCCAGCTTGGTTTCCAAGCAGGAGTGTTTAAATGCCTTTTATGTTGTGACTCAAATGATGAAAGGCCCGAAAATGGGACTAACAAAGACGAGTTGTACTTCAGAATAAAAAACCCATGAAAGCAGCAGATGCTGTCATAGGAATAAATTGTATCAACAGCGATCAGATGGGAAGTGAAAAGTCAGAATGGAGTTGTTCCCTCTTTCCTGTTTCCAGTGAAAATTTCTGGGTCCATGAATTTAGCCAGAATCAGGTAGGATGAAAGGCTTTGTCTGACAAGGCATTTCAAAGGATCTGGGAGCCTCTGGAAATGTGGCCACTTGGACAGGGAAATGGAGCCCCTCAGTTTTAATGAGCATTTCAGTTGCCTTCCTTTATCCTTCTGCCAAGATCTTTTTTTTTCCTTTTCCCCTAAAAAACTGATTTCTGCTGTTTGCCATTTGTTTTAACTTTGCAAAACGTGCATTTAAGCAACACGAGGCGAGGAGGTGGAGGGTAGCACATCCCTGTCACTCCTTACAGCTCAGCCTGTTGCTTCTCTCTGTAAACCCCTCGCTGTGACCAGCACAGCCATTTCGGCTGCTGCAGGTCGACACCACCATCCTTCAGCATCTCCCATTCCCTTCCCAGCCCCAGTAACGATTTACCATCTCCCTGTCTCCCCTTTCTGCAGTGGCTGGATCGTGCATGGGCTGTAATTAATAGAAATTAGTCTGTCAAGACCTTGCAGCCCCCATCCCGTAATTACTTGGCCTTGCTGTGTTGGAGGCGCAGGGATCGGCGCTGAGCTCTCGAGCCGCCGCTGACATCCCGTTATTAAGCTATTTTTATTAAGCTTTTAATGCAGGCACTTGCATGGTGCTGGGGGATGTGCAGCATCTCCACAAAGTCCACTCCCGGGGGGATGTGCAGGGGGATATTTTGGGATGAAATGCTGGCATTGGAGCTAGACAAAGCAGGATATTAGCAAAGTGCTGTGCCCTGACCACGAACATTGTTTGCGCATTAATTCCCGGCACCCAACTGCTCCAGCTGTACAGATTCCAGGGGCTTGGCAAAGTGTTGGGGCTCAGTGAGCAGCGACCCCAGTCCTTAGCTCCCCCACACCCCAAGAGCCATGTGGGAGAGTGACAATGCTGACATCTAACTGGGCACACAGCATGTCCCAGCGGCTCATTAAACCTCCTAACAGCCCCGCGCGGCACAGCGCGGCCCCGGACGCCAGGCAGAGGAGCAGCACAGCACAGCTATTCACACCACTCTGCTTTTATCACTGCGTTTTTCATGAGCTGGTAAAAAGTTCAGTGCAAAGCACAGGAGAGGTCTCTGAAAGGCAGCCACGCTCACGACCCAGCGTGCTGGCTCACGGCTCCAGTGGGGATTTTTGCCGGTGTCTGTGGTGCTCACTTGCCTGGCGACCCGCAGGGATGTTCACCTGCAGGGCTCGTGGCATCACCCTGACTGGAGACCAAGGGCATGGGGCAAGGTGCTGCTGCCCTTTTTGGGTGTGGAAGACAGACCTGAGGCTGTGGGTTGGGCTCCAAATGACGCCATCACTTCTTTTTTGGTTGGGGGGAAGAAAATGTGACAGAGCCAGCAGCTTTGATGCCTGCCTGTCCGTCTCCTTCCCCCCTGCTGCAGGCAGAATGATGTGCTGCTGAATGAGGAAGAAGGTACATGACAGGCTCCAATTTGCCCTCTTCTCTACCAAACACAAGGACATCCAGTAAATCTGAAATGCAGAAAGACTGAAAAGGGATGAAAAGGAGCCTATGTGGCGCAGTACGGAATTGGCTTGTGGATCTCGGTGGCACAGGACACTGCTGGGGTCGGGACCTCAGCAGGATTACAAGTTTATAGAACTAATTCTCCCACTATTAGCCATGCTAACACAAAAAACCTTCGCTTCCCTGCGTCGGGTCACTGTCCACTCCCAGCTCCTTCCAGGTAAAGATCCATCCAGCACATCCCTGGTTTTCTGCAGTTGCCAATTTTTCCATCTCCTGTGGATGTGGGCTGGATGGGGCAGCCGAGCGTGCACTGGCAACCCAGGCAGCTGTCACTTTGCTCTTCCATCTCATATTTGCTCTGTTTTGGCTGTATTTCTGATCCTAAAGAAACCCTCCGTAGGTCCTGGCCAGCTGCTGGCAGGGAAACGAGCTGGTGAATCTGCTTTCGCTACACATGAGCTTGTTCAGTATTTGATACCGATCTGGCTGGTGCTCAGCTGGGGTGGGTTTTGTCATTTCATCTGTGATTGTTTTGCTGTAAAGCACCTCGAAGGGCTCGCTCTCCGGCTGTTTTACAAAGGACATCGTTCTTATTACTGCTGTGAATGAACTACTTTGCATTTCTGTGAATGGGAAGGAAAACTTGTCACCTCAGGACAAAAAGGGAGTGGAAGTATCTGATGATCCCCTGAGAGCCTCAGACAATCCACTAAGCTCAAGTCATCCTCCTGCATTTCTCTTTCCTCGGGGGCAATTGGAATTATTAGTCCTTTCTCAAGGACCTCAAGATCTCCCTGTCCTTTGCCAACTCCTATCCCAGCTTCACTGCAGGCTGCTGCTGCATCCTTACAGAGCACAGGATGCCTGATGTCTGCTAGGGCTCAGGACAGCAGTGCCAGGAGCCAGTGAAGACCCTGTCCATGCCTG
>NW_008651346.1:0-1592 GCF_000695815.1 Acanthisitta chloris
ACACAGGTAGTTTCTCGCATGCTTGGGCCGCAAAAATTCCTCTTTTTGGGGCATTCTTGGTGTTTTTGGGGCTTTTTGGGGGTTTTTGGGTCTTTTTTGGGTGTCTTGGGGCTTTTTTTTGGGTCTCTTTTGGGGGTTCTGGGGGTTTTTTCGGGGGTTTCTTGGGGCTTTTTTGGAGGTCTTGGGTCTTTTTGGTTTTGTTTCTTTGGGTTGATTTTTTGGGTTTCTTTGGGTCTTTTTTGGGTGTCTTGGGGCTTTTTTTGGGTCTCTTTTGGGAGTTTTGGGGGTTTTGGGCGTTTCTTGGGGTTTTTTTTGGAGGTCTTGAGTCTTTTTTTTTGAGGTTTTGGGGCTTTTTTTGGTTTCTTTGAGTTGTTTTTTGGGTGAGTTTTGGGTCTCTGGGTTGGTTTTTGGGGCTTTTGGGTCTTTTTTTTGGGTTTCTTTGGGTCTTTTTTGGGTTTCTTTGGGTTGGTTTTGGGGGTTTCTTTGGGTTTTTTTGGGGTTTCTTTGGGTTTTTGGGTGGTTTTGGGTCATTTTTGGGTTTCTTTGGGTTGGTTTTGGGGGTTTCTTTGGGTTTTTTTGGGGTTTCTTTGGGTTTTTGGGTGGTTTTGGGTCATTTTTGGGTTTCTTTGGGTTGGTTTTTTGGGTTGTTTTTTTGGGTAAGTTTTGGTTATTTTTTCGTTGGCATTTTGGTTTGGTTGGTATTTTTGGGTTTTTGGGTCCTTTTCTGGGTCTTAGGGTTGGATTTTTGGGTCTTTTTTGGGTTTGTCATTTTTAGTTTCTTTGGGTTGGTTTTTTTTGGGTCAGTTCTGGGTTTCTTTGAGTTGTCTTTTTGGGGCTTTTGGGCCTTTTTTGGGCTTTCTTTGAGTTGTTTTTTTCTGGGTAATTTTGGGGGGTTTGATCAGGTTTTTTTGGGTTTTTTGGGGGCTCTTTGGGTTGTTTCTTTGGGGTTTCTTTGGGTTTCTTTGGGTTGGATTTTGGGTCATTTTGTTTCTTTTTTTTTTATTTGGTTTTTGAGGGTTTTTTGGGAGGTTTCTTGGGTTGGTTTTTGGGTCTTTTTTGAGTTTGTTTGGGTTGGGTTTTGGGTTTTCTTTGGGTTTCTTTGGGATTCTTTGGGTTGGTTTTGGGGGTTTCTTTGAGTTGGTTTTTTGGGTCTTTTTTGGGCCATTTTCAGGTTTCTATGAGTTGTTTTTTGGGTCAGTTTTGGGGTTTTTTTGGTTGGTATTTTTGGGTTTTTGGGTCCTTTTCTGGGTCTTAGGGTTGGATTTTTGGGTCTTTTTTGGGTTTGTTTGTAATTTTTAATTTCTTTGAGTTGTTTTTTTGGGTCATTTTTGGGTTTCTTTGGGTTATTTCTTGGGGGGTTTTGGGTCTTTTTTTTTGGCCTTTCTTGGGGTTTTCTTGGGTCTTTTTTTGGGGTCTTTTTTTGGGATTTTTTGGGCTTTCACTGGGTTTTTTGGTTCTTTTCTTGGGCGTTTCGGGTCCTTTTTTGGGGTAAATTGTTTTTTGTCCTTTCCCAGGTTTTTTCCCCTCCTTTTTGCCCCATTTCTCCTCCTTTTCCCATCTCCCCTCCCCCTTTTCGGGGTGGCTTTGCCCCC
>NW_008651346.1:1644-1929 GCF_000695815.1 Acanthisitta chloris
TTTACTCCCATTTTTGGGTCTTTTTTGGTTCTTTTTGGTTCTTTTTTTTTTCCTTTTTTCCCTTTTTTCTTCTTTTCTTTCTTCTTTTTTTCTATTTTTTTCTTTTTTCCTTTTTCTTTTTTCTTTTCTTTTTTCTTTTTTTCCCTTTTTTTTTGCTTTTTCTCGGGGGGGGTTTGGGGGGAGATTTTTTTTGTTGCTGTTTTTCTTGGGTTTTTACTGTTTCTGTGCCTTTTTTTGGGCTTTTTTTTTGGGGGGGTTTGACCCTTCCCCTTCCCCCTTGGCCCC
>NW_008651347.1:0-35955 GCF_000695815.1 Acanthisitta chloris
AGGATTGGAGATTCCTGTAATAACCTTTTAGTCCCATTCAACTGTCCTTAACCAAAAACTATAACTGACCCAAGGAGAAAATACAGAGACTATGCCCAGTCTTTCCTTTTGGTCAGACTACAGTTTGATACCAAACCAGAAGGAAAATGCCTTGTTCTATTCAACAATGTATGCCATAATAATTTCTTTGGCATTCAGATGTTGAAAACAAAATATTCAGGTGTTACACAATGAAAAATCAACCCAGAGCATGGAGAGCACTAGCAAGTAAAAGAAGAAATGGATAATTTTCTTTTCCAGTAAGACTGTTTAAACATAGCCTAACTTCTTCAACTATTAAACCACAGCTTCAGTTGACTTATGGTGCTAATGTAGCCAGCATTTTGATCACACCTATAGCAAGATCCAAATGCAAATGTCAGTCAGTGAAAGTTACATTATAGCAAAAGGACAATATGTACAACTAGGGAGAAGTAAATGTCTGGTGTCAATCTATTGCAACCCTTCTGTCTAAGGAATTGTTGAAGGGCTCTAAACAAGAGCAGAGAGGTGAAGGAACTAAAACAAGAGCTTTCATTTGTCTGTGAATTGCTCTGCTAAACGGTAACAACAGTTTTTCTAGAACAATTGGCTTGGATCTGTCAGCTTTCAGAGCTGGTGCACTCAATAGGAGGTGCATTTTGGCCAAAGCAGCAATGGCATCAAAAGAGAACACAGCCTCCAAATGATTTAAATGATGCTTGTGAATTGTCATTTCACAGCTTTACGAGCTGTTCTTGCTCCCATCCCTTCCCTTTACTGGTTAGCATCAGGCTGGGTAGATTTCTCTGCAATTCCCCACTGAGTCACCAGAGAAGGTCCATCTTCATCATGTATCAATTGGATTTCAAGCCCTGACAGGCACCCAGCCTCAAGAAGGGAGATGATTTATAGTATACTTTTCATAACAAAAAGTAAAAATATTTAAACATAATAAATTTTGTTTTCCACCTGAGCCCCCTCCCCACAATCCCCTTATGAGCAAGTTTCTCCTGTTTGCTAGCTACCACAGTCCAGATGGAGGATTATTTTTAATGCAAGGTTAAGCATGAATTTCAAGCAAAAGATCAAAATGGTACCTTTTAAATTTTTTTAAAGAATAGAGCTAATTAACATTTTTATGAAACTACACACATTTTCAAATTACTTAAATGGGAAATATACTGGTTTAATTAAGATTTCACAGGGAGAGACAGTTGCAAACACTTGGAACAGACAGAAAGTGGGATCTTTATGAGGAGGGTGCTGCATGTTTTACAACTCCCTGTGTCTTTTTGTTGTTTGCACTTCAAATGGAGTCCATTTTTATCTGTCTGTCTCCTGCTGAGAGAATCTGATTTCATCATGTGTTTCAACGAAACTATTTAAAAGCTTCAATCATGAGATTCCTCTTACCCCTTTGTGTGTTTCTCTGTCAGAGTTGCATTCTGACATTGGTTATACAGCAGCACACATTGATTTTCTTTGGTTTACAAATTGATTAGCTAATTCTCCTACCATCATATCTTGCTTTTTACAGAAAACTTGGTATGTTTTCTTTAGCTGGGTCCTCACATGGTTTGATGTTTGTAGGTCTAGGATTTTGATGGTATGCCATGCTTTCTTCTGTTTCTTTGTTTCTAGTAATTGGTGAAAAGTTCAAGAGTGACAGCTTGAAGTTCTATACACATACAAAAAAGAACAGCATGAACAATGCCAGAATACCCTTCCCCCTCACTTCAGGAGCTCAGGAATATTTCAGAGGTCTAAAACAAATGCACTGACTGATAGAGCACTACAGTACCAGTATTTTGGGGACAGCATGTCAAAATAGTTGAATCATAATTAGGCTAAGTTCTTAGCCTAAAAGATCCTCCTCTGATAAAAAAAAAAATAAATAAGCCCCACCTGAACTATAAATTGGGTAGCTGTTTGCATTTCAGTATTATTCAAACTGAGCCATTGAGACAATAAAAGCCTGAAGCCTGTATATAGCCATGTATTTATTTCCAGTCTTTTGCTTTTGTTTGTCAGTTAATGTCAGACAAATCATGCCATATAAACAAAGCTGACACTGTTTAGGTCTTAGTGTTAGTAGACAGGACATCAGCATTTCATTCTTGCATTCTGTGTCTCTGCTCTTGAGCCAGCTCCACATGATTAATGCTGCAATGCTGCATATATAGTAGATTTTTAGTTTGCTTGCAAGATTGATGTCTCTAGTGCAGAACAAAAAAAAATTTTGGCTGGATTGCTGAGAGTATTTTATCTTAGGCCAAATGAAATGTTGTGTTTTGCCCAAAACCATTTTTTTATTGTTTAAAGGGGTTTTACCTATTTTTTTTTCAAATCAAAGCAAATTTTGAGATAAAGAGCTATTTTTAGCTGGAAAATCAGAATATTTCATAATGGAAGTACTTAAATGTACATTAAAAATGGCAACAGAGTAATTTAATAGAAATTAATAAAACACCTTAGTCATTCTCTGTAACTTCTTGGTCAACAGATACAATTAAGAATACTTTTTTCAATATTAGATATTTCAATATTATCAATAAAATTTTGCCTCTTTCTGCTTGTAACACCTGTGCTCCATTGAGGAACACAGATGGAACCTGAGCAATCTGGCTGCCTGTTCTACAGCATCAACAATAATCAGGGGTTAAAATATATTTTTACTGCTGCCTTTGAGCAATAGACTGGAAAAAAGTATGGACCATTTGGCCAGGCTCTGAACCATACTCAAGGAAATACTACAAAGTCAAGAAAAGTCGCCTCAAGAACTCAGGGCATGTGGCTCTCACTGGCTCAAGAACTTGATAATTTATGAATCTCTTTCAGCTGCAGCAAATGGTCCTTTCACAGCTTAGAGCTGCCCGACAGAATTTAGATGATGTTTTTAGGCTATGATTGTAAGTGGCTCTAGAGTGGTGGCTGCAGGGAGACATTTCACTTGATGTCAACTCCTGTTTAGTTTCTTGGACTTGCCTTGTGTAAATGGCTGCAGGCACCACACCAGGCAGCCCATGGGCCAGGGCCAGGGCTAGTGTTTCCTAAGGTTGCTTTCTGCTCTTCAGTACCAATAGTTTCTACAACCAACCGCACTTCTTGGGGCCTTGCTGCCTCCTGGCAGCCATCAGACAGGAGGAGGGATTGGAGCTCTGGAGACAGGGAAGAAAGGTTGGGGCAGGATGAGCATAGGGCAGAGGTAACTCTTGCCCCTGTGTAATTAATCATAGAATCATAGAATTTTAAGACTTGGAATGGACCTTAAAGTGCATCCAGTTCCAACCCCTGGCCATGGACAGGGACACCTCCCCATCAGAACAGTTTGCTTAAGGCTTCATCCAAACTGGCTTTGAACACTGCCAGGGTTGGGGCTTCTACCATTTCATGAGTAACCTGTATCAATGTCTCACCACCCTCACAGAAAAAAACCTGTGCCTGACACCTAACCTAAATTTCCCCTCCTTCAATTTGTACCCATTGCCTCTTGTCCTGTCACTGCAGCTCCTAACAAAGAGTCCCTCTCCAGCTTCCCTGTAACCCCTTCAGATACTGAAAGGCTGCTATGAGGTCTCTACTTCTTCAGTCTTCTCCAGGCTGAACAGCCCCAGATTCCTCAGTTGAGAAAGCATCCTAATGATTGAAGCAATCCTAATGATTGAAGTTCACTGACAATGGGGTTGATGTAGGTAGGTGGACTCATGCTGCCAGGACCACCCTCTCCTTATCCCCTGACCCTGCTCCTTGCTGCCTCTGGAAGCCAGAACAGCCGTGTGACTGTTGGATAACCTTTTCCCGGGGAGATTCAAACTGCTGCCAATCACCTGCAAACACCCTTCTCTTTCCATCCTAATCCAATCAGAATGCTTTCAACCCTTGCCCCACTAGCATTCAGAGGGGCTGTCGATCACTCATCAGCCTCCACCCTCCCTGGCTTCCAGCCACGCATGGGAGACCTCTTCCATTTTCTCTAGGGGTGGGGCAGAGATCAACTGAAAGGGGTTTGAGGGGAATAGCTCAGTGTGGTCCCCCAGTAGTGTCTTTTCAGCCATTGCTCCTCTGAGGAGAAGAAAGTTTTTTCTTATATGCAAAAATATTTCCCCATCTGAAAGGCCAGACAAATCAGCACTGCTCTGGGCAGACCACAGTCACTCAGTTCAGGCCACCGTGATACACCACTGTTAATGACCAAACTTATGCAACAACTTAACAGGCAAATGTGCCTTTTCTGTGTTTTCGTAAGAACCAGGTTTTCACGTCTCTTTTTTCTCACAGCTTGAGGACAGGCCCCTCATTCACACTAATCACAGAATCTGATGAAATCCTGCCCTCTTTCTCATATCAACTCCCTCTTGGCTTGTTTCTACACAGGCACGAGATGGTCGTTGCATTTGTCTGCATTTCCTAACAGAGATCTAAGTGCATCTTCACATGTGGGTGCACTGTGTGTGCACACCCATGGACTCTGTCACATCAAACAGGGTGTGTGGCAGTAGAGGTGCTCCACAAATTTAGATGCTGATGTTCTATGGCCACCACTGTTCCCCCATAATAGAGCAGAGGGCACATTTTAGGAGGCCTTTAATGACTTGCTCTTGGGGAACACTACTTATGTCCAAAGGGGCCAGTGCTTTCCAGACAGATATATCAAATAACTGAATGTTCAGCAATTTAGGAGGTGCCTCAGCACAGCTGTAGAAACCACTCTAGAGCAGCTGTAACCCTCGCAGTAAGAGAATAAAACCACACTAAGCTGAGTCCCACAACCGGCTCGGTAAGCTGCCGCGCTCTGAGTTCCTGCGTGGTTTGTGGTTTGCACCCTGCCAGCTTGATTGGCTGTGCTTCATGAGGGAGAGGCTGAGATGCTGGGGTGAAGGCTTGTCTGTCCCTCATGGATCCACAGACTTTGGCCCTTGCTAAGCGTTTGTGCTGAAGACGGGAGGCAAATTGGTTATCTTGTTATGAGACTCTTGCCATTCCCCACTGCTTTGACTCAACACAGATCCTGAAACAGCAGAGCGCAGCCAGCTGCCTCGAAGGTACAGATCTGCTCAGCTGCTTCCTTCTTTCACTATGAAGTTTTAATGGTAGATGGGTTGGCTAAACTAGCATTGCATTTTCTGCAGAGTTAAACAAGTAAGGTCTTAGCTGCAAGGCTTGAGATTCAGGTGGTTAACTTTTCCACTGCAGATGCATCAGGTTTTTATCTTTGTCAGTGGGGGATCAGGACTGTGCTCAGGAGGAGTGTATTTACTGGAACAGAGCAAAGAATATAATGAATGGGGAATTCTATTATTTTTAGTCAGAAGCACAAAGCAAAGAGATATCCAGATTTCCCAGAAACTTTAAGGTTGCTCTGGCAGAAATCAGACTGTTGTGTCTCTGAGACTCCCATTGTGATCATGCTGCTAGGGGCAAGATGCCTAGAAAGAAAAATTCTTCAGATAAATGGAGATCTGGCATCGTTGACCCTCTTTTTGGTACCTCCTATGGAGTGTGGTGCTCTCTTAAGGGATTGGGCATGAGTGTAATTTCTCTTCAATTGCTTTTTAATGTTCTTTTAAAGCTTTTTGATGCATTGTTAGCGCAATATGAAATGTTGTTATGCGACATTTCTTTAGACTGGAGTGCTATAGAGCTGTATGGCAAGGTGTGTGTTTCATGTGTGTTTGTGTGCATAAAGTCCATAATATTTGTCCTGTAGGAGCAAAAGAGCATCAGTATCCAAGACATGATTGAGTAGCATTCTATCAGTATGAAATTCTCTTAAAAAAAAAAAATCTAAACTACCTTCAGCAGCAGCCAGAAAATCTGTCACATGTATAATTGTCTGGTGAAGAAAGGTTTTATAATGACTGAGCTTTTAGTAAATGGGCATGGCAGGAGGAGCTGAGTTTTGGGATGAGAAAGAGTTGCCCACCAGTTGTGTTTTGGCATGGAAGACTGTAGGTGATGCAGCTAGCAGTGTCAGACATCCACTTCAAAGTGAAAGAGAGAGGCCCATGCTTTAGCCTCCGCTCCGAGGTCTATGTATAGGATACAGACTCTGGCTGTGATGTGATGGCAAAATGCTTTGTGGAACAGATATGGAGAAAATATGTTTCTACAGTAGCGGCTCAGTGAAAAAATGCTGCTGTTGTTACAATGATGCAATTCCCTCTACTTTCCTATTTAGTGACATTTACTTTTATTTCTTTCTTGCATACAAATTTGACAATCCCACAGATAAGAGATTCAAGATAAAATAGCTCTGTGTTGTCATTCCCATTTTTATCAAGAAAACCACACAACCTGGAGATGGATGGATATGCAGTGTGAAATGTGCACATCTAAACTTAGCTTAGTTTTGTTGTCTGGATTTTGGAGTTGCTTTCATCTCTACGACTCCCTTCCACACATGTCTCCTAAAATTGTTAAGACTGAAGGATCTGCCTGGGCAAAACAAATAACTTCCAGAAAACCAGGACTCTGCTGTGAGTTAGCTCCTTGTCCTGATCCCTTATAGCTTCTTACATTAGTTTGCATAAGGTATAGCATGTCTGCAAGCTTGTCTGGGTTTTGTAAGTTATAGCCTTTACTCTAATAAGAGAGATCACTTTTCAAACTTTATCTTCCTTTACCTCTTCACACGGAATTTGGTTTTTTCCTCACAATTACATTCTACTCTTTCAGTCATACACCAGGGCCCTCTGTTTTTGCTGATTCAAGGACAACAGAAGTGAGCTTGTAATGTTCTCTGCACAACGTTATACTTTGCCCTCCCCATCAACTTGCAGCTTGACAGCAGCACTCTGTAGCCACAAGCAATATCTGAAAGTTTGGCAGGCAAGAGGTTGCTATTAAGTCACAGATCTGGAACTACTGCTGTAGGCAGCCTCTTTTGGTTTATTTTTACTGTCTGATATAATGAAAATTATCTTTGTTGCCTTTCCTATGTTTCGTCCTTTAACTTTATTTTCACTTGAAATTGCCCTCTTAGTGGAGCTGTAAGATATATGTGTGTTTATATATATATATTTGTATGCCATAAAATACTCTCACTGGCAAGTTCAGTCTCTGATATTCCTGAGAAGGCCTGCCTACTGCGGCTGATAAAATGCCGTGCTTGACAAGAAAGGAAGTATTGCTACCAGCACCTGATATGCCTGTGTCTTTGGGGCTCATTTTAGTTTCTTTAGGTTTTTTACAGTGTAATAAGACCCAGACTTCCTCTTACTTTCTCCCTTCTCTCCAGAGTCTGGTTTTGGTTTACGAAGAATATACCAATTCTGTCTTCTTTCAGTTCCTCAAATTGCTGTATAGAACCATAGAATAATTAAGCTTGCAAAAGACCTCTAGAATCATCAAGTCCAACCATTAACACAGCACTGGCGTGTTGACTGCTAAACCGTGTCCCTAAGTGCCACATATATATTCAATACAATGACTGTCACACATTTGACCTAAAGCTCAGAGCAGACTACCAGCCATATTCCAGTCTGCACAAACATTATCCATAAATTCCTTGGTATCTTTCAGAAATCTTGATATTGTAGCTCCCTTGAAAGAGAGTTCTTAGTCTCTTCAGCTTAGCTTTCCACATTCTTTGTACATTTGGGCAGCAGGAAAGGAAGTATATTATCATCAGGGTTTATATGGCAGCAACTTTGTCTTTCCTACATAAGCCTTCCATCTTAAAGTCTATTGATGGGCATTTTGCCCATTTGCTTTTGAGACAGGTGAGTGTAAACGCTCTTACTTTATAATCAGGCCCATGTACATGAATGTGAAGATATTGAGATGACAGAAGCACTAAGGGTGTACCAGCCTAACTAACTTGACAATCTGCAAAACTGAACTGACCCCATGAGAAGGCAGTTTTATGGATTTTGGTACCCCATTCCATTGAAATATCTCCATGTATGGCCACACTGTTCTGTTTTAATGTGTCCTACAGCACAGAAAGGTGAAGTGACTTGCCCAGGGATGCACAGCAAAGTTTCAGCTGAGTTGTTTCTGCATTTTATAGTGGCAATTGAATTTGAAATACAATTTGAAATGAGTGCTTTTTAAACGGTGGGAGAGAGACTTGCATAGATCTTGGTAGAATTGGTAGCGACATCAGCTAGGCTAGCAAATGTGTGTACTCTAGTCTTCATGGTACAAGACACAAAGTGATTCCCATGAAACAGCCATTCTAGTGTGCTGATGTTGTACTCAAATGCTTCTGATGTTTGATCAATACTGACGCAGCTGGGTAATCTGGGTGAGAGGAACTGCAATGATAGGACAAGGGATAATGGGTTCAGATTGAAGGAGGGAAAGTCTAAGTTGGATGTGAGGAAAACATTTTTCCCTGTGAGGGTGGTGAGACACTGGCACGGGTTCATTCCAGCCCCTAAAGTTCTATGATCTTTTCTTTTGGCTTTAGCCCAGAATGCTATCTCTGAAATGTAGTTTCTGTAAATGCTCTTTCTAGGATTTCACATAGATGAGAATGAAAAAAAAATTATCTTGGAAGGGTCTGAGTTCTTCCTGCCTGATTTTTTTTTAATTGTTCTGCTAATTAGAGAACCATTATAAAGTACCATTTAAATAACATCTAAACAGGGGAGATAAACCTTTGAGGAATAAGCTTGCTAAGAATGGATAGGTTATCCTGGCACTAAGATCTGAGGTCAGTACTGCAAAATACTGTGAGATAAAAGAAAATTACTCGAATGCCTAAATGAACATTATGTGCCAACACATGATGACATTATTCTTTACCTCTCTTAGGCTCAAAGATCCATCCTTCCTCCCTCTCCCAAACTCTACAATCTTTTTCTACATGTGACTTTATCTTTTCAGAGCAGTGTACAGCACTAATAACGTGTCATTTTTCCCCCAAGGCACTGTATGCCTTACACTTTCTAGTCTTTCCTTTACAGTTCCCCAATCTTTTTTTATTTTCTCATCATGAAAAATACACCAGTAACCCCTAGAGTACCAAATTAAACCCTCAGAGCTCTGACATTCCTTTTTTATTTTTAAAATCTAGCTACATAAATAACATCATGTTTCCAGGTCATAGGCACTTCAAGATGCAGCTGAGTTCTAGCATAGGAGAAACACTCCAAACCCTGCAATCTAAGTACGGATTATCTTAGGATGTGGACTGACTTCTAAAATTGACTCTGTGCATAATCATGCCCTGGTAATTGTTTTTCATGCAGATGTGTATAATATATAAAACTAGGACACTGAAGGCATTTTCTCCAACTGTTTGTACATGGCATTTGGTATACCACATCAGACTATTGGTCTGTCACATCCAGTGTGCTACCCAAACAGTAGGCAAAACATTGATTCTGAGAAAGGTGACCAAACCTCCTATTAACCAGGTGTGCAGAGCTCTACACAAGGATGGAACAAACACTTTCGAACTCCACCAGGGTGATTAGTTTACAGTTTCAAGTGGTATTAACAAGTTTCAAGCTGTATTATCATTACATTATTTGGTTACCCTTTCTTGATAATTCTAATAGTGTAACAAATCTCAAAGCAAACAAAAAATCTCCCAATTTACCTAACTGTCAAAGAGAACTGAATCTACTCTGAAAATACTTTCCATCTCAAACAGAGGGTGAATCTGAATTTGATGAAACCATCAAGTACTTCCACATTCTTAGTAGAAAGGGATGAAGTGACACGCAACATTACACTGCCAAAAATTACATGGGCATTGTCATAATCGTGTCATTACCTTCAGCAGAGACTGTGATGGCACTTGCATCCTTTGCTGACTGATTTGATATAGCCTATGTTGCTATCTCCTGTGTCCCAAGTAATGACACCTGCACTACATGCCTAAATGGTTTAACGCTATCTTCTCCTTTTGCTGTAATGAGCCCATTCAATAATGAAAGCCTCTGAATGTTTATGTTGTCAGATTAGCTTTAAATGATGTTGAAGAAAATGTTTTTCCTCTCCTAAGACATCATAGCAAGGCACTTCTCAGTGGGGCTGACACTGCTGCGCACGGTTAGAGTTGCCTCATTTTGAGCAGCAGCTGCTTCACTCTGTTTCCAACAGAAGTGAAGCCAACTGTCCCTGCTGAAAGACGGTGGAGGTTTACTGTCTACTGAGAATCCTGGTGTGAAGTGATGAACATTTTGAAAGGACCATTCTAACCATGGGCAGCTCAGGTGTCTTGAAAGCTTCATTTGTAGCATGGTCTGAAGAAAAAAAAAAAACACTGGGGGTTGTTTTAAGGGATTTTTTTTTATAAGAAATATCATAAACATAAGAAAATATTGGGAAAATCATCATATATGTCTACACAAGATTTCTGTGCTCCTTAGATAGAATAAAAATCTGGATTAGTTAATCCATTATCAAGGCTATAGAAACAAACAAAAGATTAACCCCAAAGCGTCAAGTTTCTTTAAGAACCCGTATTTAAGAATAAAGTTATTTAGTAAATTAATCAATAGAGTTACTCATAACTTCTCAGGAAATTCATAATGTGCCCTTACAGTTAATGCCATAATTCTTAATGTACACTGTGCTTCTCATTCATAGAAAAACTACTGAATCAGTATCTTAAATGCAAAACTCAGATCAGCTGTAAGTACAGAGACATGGCAAGTACCTCCACAGTACATAAAAATGAATCTTATTTTTACTTTTTAACTGTTTTTCAACATCGTTCTGATTGCTCCCCTGGACTGTTCAGGTCATGGTGGCAAATAAAGTTGAAGCAACCACAAGATGATGTCTGTAAAAATTAGCCACTCATTAATAACTGCAACTGCGGACTGGGTTTAGGAATATGTTCTTAAATCTCCAGGGTTTCTGAGGGTCAGCTCTTTAAGCATCCTGAGTTTTATTATTAATTACTTCTTTTACAAAAATATTTCAACTGAGTTTTAGGCACTGTTGACACTGGATGCTCTGTGCTGTCAGGGGTTATGTCTTCATTGCCAAAAACAAGCAGTGCTTTAATATTCAAGTGGTGTACTCCAGGTATATTCCTCAGTGTGGAATCTCAGGGAAGAGAAAGCACAGGTGATTTTATGGCATTGTGCCTAGCTGTGGTTAATACAAAACACCTCCTTGGAAGGTACCTCGAACAGCTACATCATGGTTATAATTTCATAGGGAATTTAACAAGCAGTAGCTGTCCTGATTCAAAAAAAAAAAAAAAAAAAAAAAAGAGAAAGAAAACCAGCAAATGCATCACTTCTTGAGGTGCAGGCAAAGTCACAGCATCAGAAAACCCAGACCTCAGCAAGCTCTCATTCTAATGAGAAAGTGAGAAGTGGAAGGGAAGAAAGATGAAGGCTTGTTTGAATGAGGAGCTCTCCCAGTGTTATCCCAGGGCAGTTGCCTCAGGACAGTCCTTCAGGTAGCCATTAGTACTCCAGAACAAGAATTCCTTTTTCTGGCTTGATTTCTGTCTCTGCAGTAGTGCCTCAAACCTCCCCACACCTGTTTTTACCTGTATTTTAACTGTCTCACTGTAATGAATCATCGGGGTACTACTCTTAACTGAAGAATCCTTTCCCCTCCACAGCCACCTAACCAGTTTTTACTCTTCTTTATACCACAGCTCACAGAGACACTGGGAATGGTAGCACACTTGTAGCTACTGCATTGAGTCTTCTAAGCACTTTTGATTTCAGCTGGTAATTTTGGGGAGATTTCTAAGGAAACTCTCAGCACTTCAGGGGATGGTGTTAGCAGCTCAGACAGAATTGAACCCTTTCCTCTGAGTCAATACTGAATGATATGCCCTAGCACATTTCTTGCACATGAGACCAGCAACTGTAGGTTGATTGCCTCTGGTCATCAATTATCCTTCAGCTAATTGCATAAGCCTAAAGGCGTTTTGCCCTGATAGCCCAGGCAGATCAGTTTGATTACAGTTTGCCTTCTGCACATCTGACATTTCGATTTTAATTGGGCAGTTGTTGCTTCTGCTCCTAACCTGCTGTGCACTGCTGAAAAGCACTGGAGGATGGATTTCATTGTTAGGTGAAGGGATAGATACAGAGTCAGGGAAAGCAGCAGCCAAACTAGAGGTACCCTCCAGGGTAAAGCTGGGGTCAAAGGACACAGTCCTCATATTTTAACATTCAAACTTACCAACTCAGCTTACTCTTACTAGGGGTGTCCAGAGAAGTATTATTTTCAGTGAGGCTGCAGAGAAAAAAATCCAAGAGCTCATAATAGGGCTTCTTAATTAAAGTGCTGCATAGTTTTAGCAAGAGAAGGCAAAGGAGCAGCTGTAATCATTTAAAAAGCACCAGGGAGGAACTACAGCAGTGTGTGGCCCCAGCCCAGCACTGCTGCATCCCTCCCTCCCCCAGTGAAGCCTCTCGGGACACCAGAAATCCAAAGCGAGTCTGGATTTAATTCATGATTTGTGAAATGCATTGGGAATCTCTCAGAGTGAACAGTGGTTATTTTCTTAATGAATTACTGCTTTTTGAACAGTTTCTGTTTGTATGGCTTGGTTTTGGGTTTTTTTTGTTTGAAATGCTTTTTAGCTTTTGAGCAGAATGTTCTTTTGAAATGTTGCTCCCCTGTTCAGTCTAAACAATCCTGGCATGATGTTTTTAAGGAAGTGGTTTTGAATGCATCAGCTTCTGCTGTGCAATCTGAGATGCTTAATGGACTTGAGCTTCGGAAGGACTAAGCATCTACCTCTTTCCTTGACCAGTTGCAGAGACAGCAAACTCCAGCCATCTTCAGACAGAGCAACCAAGGAAAGAGCGCCACAAAAATTCAGTGAATTCTCTGGGGATATTTGGGGATTAGCTTCTTTTACAAATATCACTTTATTAGATACAACTGTTTTTGTCAAGCTTAGCTATAAAACAATGCTCATCCTCAAGACAAAGGAGACAGCCTACTGTCATCAAATATAGCAAGCTATGTAATAATAATGAATTTTAACATTATAGTCCTTAAATCTGGTCACAAACAAATTAGACATGAGTACAAGAAACTGACAGAGACTGGAGCAGAAAATGGAAACGCACTGAGCATCATGGGGTTTTGATTTTTTCATATGGAAGCTGAATTGCAGTGTTGATAATGTTTTTAGATGTATTCAATTTGGATAAAATTCACCCCACTCATCATGGAAGTAATCACACTAATCCCTATTTTGAGGGGTTAAATCTCCTTGTAGCTGTGCATGGGCCTTGTTTAAGTCTTGTGACGAGCAATTCTTGATACTGTCAGGTTTCTCACTGTGGAGCCCTGTCCACATTCACAATGCCTCTTGAAGCATGAGAGTTGCACAGTTCCTGCAGTTTGTAGCTCTCAAAACTTTCTTCTGCAGACTTGCTAAAGTATGTAGACAAGGAACACTTTCTTGAAGGTTGTATGAGGTACATGGCACATAATATTTTCAACTGTGCCTAGTAAAGTGATTTTTGCAGTTTGGAATTTTCTCCTTCTTTCCTCTTTTGCATTTTCTGATCTCTATCTACAAATAATCAGTGGTTTTGAGTTACATAAGGAGAGTGCATACAGAAGTCAGCAAATAATGATTACAATGCTAGCCTCATTTTAAGTGTGTGTTTTGCTAATATGCAGCTGTATAATTGGAGTGTAGAGCTGACGTTAATGTCATCTTATGAATGCTTATTGAAAGAAAATCTCAAATCATGTAATGCAGATTTCTACCTAAATGATTTTCCATATGTCTTTGATCTAGGAGGTTGGAGTCAGGTGGGGGTTGGTCTCTTCTCCCAGGAAACCAGTAGTAGGACAGGAAAGCACAGACTTGAGCTCTGCCAGGGGAGGTTTAGGTTGGATATTAGGAAGAGATTTTTTACAGAGGGAGTGATCAGGCATTGGAATGGGCTGCCCAGGGGGGTGGTGGATTCACCATCCTTGGGGGTTCTTAAGATGAGACTGGATGTGGCACTTAGTGCCATGGTCTAGTAATGATGGTAGAGTTGGACTCGATGATCTTGGAGGCCTTTTCCAACACAGCTGATTCTATGATTTTATGAATAATTTATATCATTGCCTGAATGACACTTGTGATCCATTAGAGTAGTCACTGTAGAAAAATTAGGTTACATTCTCATTTTGTATCATTTCATAGTTAACCCGGCTGTGGGCAGGGGCTTGAACTGGAGGATACCACAAATCCCTTTTAATCTAATTATTGTATGATTCTGTAAACAGCTCTGACCCACTGGATTTTGTTAAGGAGCACCATATGGAAGAGTACCATTTGCTTCAAGTAGTTTGCCTTATGAATAGGAAAGACAATGAAAGGGTAAGGAGAAAAGATGTAACATAGAAGTACAATAACTAGTCCAAGAGACTGTCAATAAGATATCAATTCCTTGATTATTTTGCTTTCAACTGTTCTTCATGCAATGATTCTTAGATGACAACACTGACATTAGCACGGGTTATTCTGGAATGTAACTCTAGGAACAAGTGTGCATGATGTTTTATTGTCTTGTGGAAGAAATAGCTTATTTTCCTCCCCTCATAAACTGTTGTAGTGCTGAATGCAACAGCTGGCTTCTTTAAATATGTGCACACCCTTAGTGCTGGCTTCTTTAAATATGTGCACACCCATTTCTTAGTCTGAGAGAAAAATCAGGAGAGAACAATTATGCTCTCTAGTTTAAGTGAGCTGGTGGGACCAAAGCCACTTCTCAGTGGGTCTGCGGACTGGTTTGTAGCTGTTGTAGATCGTGTCATGCCTCTGCACTGGTTACATATGCCATGGTATCCTCAGCACATCTGGAGTTTCCACTGCTACTCCAGAGCTTCATGAGTTATGTGGAGTCTCCCCTAATTTCATCACCACTTCCAATTGGCTGCTAGACCTTTATGTACCTCAGTGAATGTGCCTTGGAGTGGACTCTCATAAAAATTGGATTTCCATCTCATTCTATTTTGTCTTCTGTACAAAACCAATAAAAGCACAGTGGGTAAGTTGGCATTCCAATAATATGCCTGTAGTTGTTAGCCAAACAAATGTAGGAGTCCATTTTCTCTAAACTTTTTCAAGTAGAATTGCACTCCCTACTTAATAGGGCAGAACCTGCAATGACTAGGTCCAATGTTGAGGCTTTCAGATAACAAAGCATACAAGGCTTAATATGAATACAAATGTCATGAATGTGCACTTTTGTTTTCATTAAAGTACTTTTACTTGGAGATTTAAGTAGTGCCATTCAGTGGTTTGTATGCAAACTGTGTCACTAAGCAAAAACGACTGAAACTGAGAGAGACAATGTCCATTCAATATTCATTCACCAAGGTTAATTGAGTGTGGTATTAATAACTTACAGAGTAGAGGAAAGGGAGGATCTGCAGTGCTTTATGCAGTTAGCAAATCTTAACAACTTGAAGGACACAATTTTTTAAAAAAAGCATCATCTTCATGGTGTCCTTTCCCTATGCAACATGCTGCAAGTCTGTTCCTCTGGTTGCAAAAACCTGTTTAGCTCAGTACAAAACCAAACCAGACTGGTTTTAGCTTGAGGCAAGATACTGGTGGGGTGCCCTGTGTGCCCCACCCAACTAATATTTCATCTCCTCAAGAATTAGTTCCTGTGTGGCACACTGATTCCATATTCACAGCAAGATTCTCTATCTTCAATTTCAAGCACGGAGTCTTTGTGACATAGCCTTGACTATCTCATGAAATATCTTGTATTTGTCTCTTCACCCTTGGAAAATGATTCCCGTGAGACGTTTCACCAGAATCTTTGTTTTCAAGCAGATAGTTACATTTTTCTTAAACGAGAGAGAAGTCAATGTCTCAGTCCAGAGTTTCAAACCCAAGTGCTTGAACTGAGGCTCCTAAGCCTCAGAGGTGAGCTTGTACTTTAAAATGGCTTGATGCTTAAAGTTGCTAAATATGGAAGGATCAAATAGGCTTCAGGGTGAGCTGTAAGAAGTCAGAATTCCTGCAAACTTGCACTTTAAACTGGAAGTATAAGCAGGAGTGAAGGAGCATAGTGTTTGGCCAGATCATGCTTTGAGAGGTTGCCATATATTCTTTCCGTGAAAATCTTTAAGTAGGTGGTTCACCACTAATGCTATTTGACTAGTGTATAAATTCCAGCTTCAGCTGGCACCTGCTCATGCTTTTGGGTGCTCCATGTCACCCACATGCACACAGCACACATACCTACCCTTCAAGTGTACACAGACCAGCTCATTCGGATTTGTATTTGTCAAAGACAACACAACACACACATCACCTGAAGTATGCTCATGGGACCTATGTTCCTCTGTTCAGGCATACTGCAAATGAACATCCTTCATTTATAATCAGATCCCCAGAGATACCCATGTTCAAACACACTTTTGCTCAGATGTGTTCAGGCTTGCATGTAGAATGCCTGCTCCTGTATGAGGGTAGAAAAGGCACTTCACATGGCACTGTGTCCACTCAGTCATGTATGTAATCCTACATTCTCACACACATGCAATCGGCTGTTTTCCACGTGTGTATTGTAGCAAATAATTTAAATCTCTTTCTCCCCATTCTGCTTGACATGCAAATGTGGATAGCACATCGAGATTAGAAATAAATGTAGCAGAATGACTTCAGTCAACCTGAAATGTCGAATGACTCATTCACACCCTTTGCGCAGTGTTCCCTTTTTGCCACATGCAATCTATTGAGTGGTCTGAAGGCTGCGCAGTTCCCTGCTGCAGAGCACCAATCGATCACTTGCTCACAGGGGGAGTAGGACGGTGATTATTTTTGCGGGGTGTACAAGGGTTATGCAGAGAGGTTCCAACGAGCCTCATTGCCATGATGGTGCCCACGCTGTGGGAAGGGGAAACGTAGGATGTGAGGCTTGATCCACCCAGAAGGAACATTTTGTGTTCAATTAAGTTTCAGTCTGCACGTTAGTTCAGCAACCAATAGTCTTATGTCATAGTACGACCCTGTATTTTTATTCCAGATAATGAGAACCTATTCTAAATTGATATAATTCAATTTTGGATTAAGATAAACAAGAATGAATTGTTCCTAGTTCAGAGTAAAAACGTTTACATGTTAAATCATTCAGGAGCTGCTGCTGCACTTTAATTTCAAAGGTATCATAATCTAAGTGAAATAAAAAATGCATTGACAAACATGAAATATGTTCCACATTTGTACTTAAAATGGTATGATCACTGTGCAGAGAAAAACCCAGGAATAGTAACAAGCTGGCATTCATATATATACCTTATAATGAGAAGAAAAGTTGGATTGACTGTTGGAGTTGCATCTTTATATGTCTGAATTATTGTCATTGATTCCTTTTAAAACCCTTTCAGAACCATTCCCAAATGCAGATGCACATGGACTGACTTTAATTTATAAAGAGGCTGTTTTACAGCACTTAGGCCCTGTAAAAGGTGTTCTGTGTTTAAATGGCAGTTGAGCTGTGAAGGCTCGTTAAGCAGAAAAAACATAGTTATTGCGGCAAAGAGGTTCAGAAGGTAAATATGCAAGGGGTGACATTATGCAATGAAGGCATCACAACCATGCTCATCGTACCAAAACACAGATACTACCAGTAGCATTGCAGTTTCTCTGTCCTTACTTAAATGTGAAGGTTTGTATGTGTATCAGTGTGTTAGTTCTTCTCAGAACAAAGGTGTCTGCAAGCTGAGTAGGGTTGGACTTAATGATCTTGGAGGTCTTTTCCAACCTGGTTGATACTATGACTCTATGATATGATTCTATGTCCAAGATAAGAGGGCCATGAAAACTTAGTTATCAGATTTGCCATGTATGTGTTTACATTATCATAGCTAAATGCAAGTTGAACTAGACTTTTGTATTCCATTCTTTCAAACAGCACAAGAGGAGAGGAAAAATATATAAGGGAAAAGTGGTGAAGCAAACTTTTCAGTAAAAAAACCCATAACTTGTGCAATCAGATGCAGTTTTTTACGAAAACAGATTTCGGGCTAAAAGGACAAAGAAACTTTGCCTTTTCTTACTGAGCTAACTGTAGTTTTATTTGTGTGCAAAATTGTATATGTTGGCATACAATATAATTTTAGTACCAGAGTTGCAGATTTTTCACAATTAATCTGTGATGGCAGGATTCATCTTACACACACAAAAAAAATATCGAGGAAAATAGCAGTTTCATCACTGATCTTTCTCTTCTCATTTATGCAACATTTTATCAGCTGGCCTTAAAGAAATGTGCAGTAGCTGATTTGAAACATAGTATTATGTACCCAACAGTATATCCTAGCATATGTTCATAACATTTTGTTCTCATATCCCACTCAAATGTATTGCTATAGAGTCCAATAGGAGATTAAAAAGTGTTTTAACTAGATTGGATCAGTGCTTTAATGTAATGAATACTCCAGGTTGTGCCACGCACAGAAGTGAAGACATTATAGCCTTCTGTTGCATCTTTCCTTTTTTACATATGAAAAGAGGAGTTTCTTAAATGCTGTGGAAATGAACCGCTGACAAAGAGTGAACTTACTCCTACTTTAGCACAAATATTTACAGATTTTTTTTCCTAGATTTCCATTTCACATTGCGGAGTGCATGACTGCGCATAGACAAAGGGAATTTGCCATTCACATGCTCATCCGGTGTGTATTCATACACAGACCTGCATGGACACCAGAATTCCTCAGCTCTTAGTTACAGTACAACAGGTCAGATGTACAGAGCAGGATGCTGGAACCCACAGATTTTTTGGAATCCTCTCTCTGACAGTCAAAGCTGGAGATAACAAATCTTAAGCATTCTTTCCCATCTTTAGATATCCAAATACAAGGAAAACACCTTGGAACATCTGGATCTAATTGTAGGTGGGTTTTCTTGTCTGTGGTTGGCTGTTTTTAATCAAATCCAATAGTAGAGATTCTTGATTCTGTTTTGGCTCTTGCTTTGGAAGTGTCTTTTCAACAGTCCTCCCTGATAGGATATATGTCTGAAATATATCATCACTCCTTATCCCAGTCTCTTGTATGATCAATTTGAGAAGTATAATTCTCCATCTGACTTGCAGCTAGCAGAATTCCCTGGAGCCATTCACAGCTGGTGTGATTCAGAGAGGCTTTGAAGGTACTTGAAATTATACGAAAGACCACTTTTAGGATAAGCAGTCCCAGGATTTCACAGAACCCAAACGTGGTCTGATGCCCCCTTGATCCTTCTTGACTGCAGACTCTTACTAAGAGTAGATCTTCTCATAGGATAAAGACCATAAAGGGCTACATCTGCATAAAAGCAAATACATGTACATCTGCATAGATTCCAGAACAAATTCAAAGATGTACATTTTGCTCTTTTCCTGGTCTATATCCATTTATCCTCCAATGAGCCTCCAATATTGGTGCAGATATGCTAAACGCACGTGGTTCACGGGTGTACTGATGTGGTATATTGATAAAAGTGGTCTGTTGCAGCCCTAGATTTTGTGCATTCACAAAGTGCAAGCTCCACACAAGTGGATCTCTTGCATACATACACACACATGCACGGTGGGAACAGGATTGTTTTTCTGATAACCACACACTTGCAGTACAACACTTATCAGTCAGTGCTGAAGCTTACCAAGAAAATACGAGAAAAATTGAGAGGCAGTTAGCAAGATAAGGTATGAGGAGATTTAAGAGAAAGTAGCATAGAAGGAAGTGGCTACATTTTTCATACTTTAGTTGTTTGTCTGGAGGGCTTCAGAAGGAGCTGCTCGACAATTGAGCCAGAAGAGACGACTCAAAGCAACTTCTCATCAGGCGGCATATTCATTCTGTGGGAAGCAGTTAATGGAACTGCATTACAGACCCCTCATTGCTCTGCTCTTGCAGTCAGGGAAAATTCATTCTGTGGGAAGCAGTTAATGGAACTGCATTACAGACCCCTCATTGCTCTGTCTGATAGAGAGACAGCAGGTTCACTTTGGCAGCTCCAGAGCCCTGATCAGTTCAGATTAGGGGCACATCATCTGTCTGGCTTAATCAGGCATGTTTAGATATATTTATCATGATTAGAGGCGTGTAGTGCGCAGTCAGGGAAAATTCATTCTGTGGGAAGCAGTTAATGGAACTGCATTACAGACCCCTCATTGCTCTGTCTGATAGAGAGACAGCAGGTTCACTTTGGCAGCTCCAGAGCCCTGATCAGTTCAGATTAGGGGCACATCATCTGTCTGGCTTAATCAGGCATGTTTAGATATATTTATCATGATTAGAGGCGTGTAGTGCAGGGAAGGAGAAGAAATAAAGAATGAGATCACTTTTCTCTGGCTTCAAATGGAAGCTTAGCAAATCCCACTGAGTCAATAGGTGCTCATCAAAGGGAGAATTTAAATCCTGGAAAGGAATGTTTTGTTGAACACTCCAGCACTGGATTCAAATCACTGAAGAAGAGCCTCTTTCTCTCGCTTCCTTTCTCCCTCTACCACTTGCATGCAGTAAAGAAGAAAATCAGCAGTTCATGCAAGACATGTTGATTTTGGCTTGATAGGCCTGCAGGCCCTGTTTAGCTTACTAGTATCTCAAATTCTAATGGTGTTATTTCAAAATTAGCCATCATCATAATGTCCTACACGTCACCAGTGTGCCCTTGTGGCTAAGAAGGCCAATGGAATCCTAGGATGCCTTAAGAAGAGCATTGCCAGCAGGTTGAGGGAGGAGATCCTGCCTCTCTACTCAGCCCTCATGAGGCCATACCTGGAGCATTGTCTTCAGTTCCGGGCTGCTCAGTACAAGAGGGACATGGAGCTCCTGGAGTGGGTCCAGTGGAGGGCAATGAGGATGATTAAGGGTCTGGAGCACCTCACAGATGAGGGAAGGCTGAGGGAGTTGGGCCTGTTCAGTGTCGAGAAGAGACAACTGAGAGGGACCTCATTAATGTATTCAAGTACATGACTGGAAAGTTCCAAGATGACAGAGTCAGACTCTTCTTGCTTGTGGAAACCAATAAAACAAGAGGTAATGGGCAAAAACTGATGTACAGGAAGTTCCACCTGAATACAAAGTAGAACTTCTTTACTGTGCAAGTGACTGCACACTGGAACAGGTTACCCAGAGAGGTCATGGATTGACCCTCACTGGAGGTATTCAAGAACCGTCTGGATGCAATCCTGAGCCATGTGCTCTAGGGTGGCCCTGCTTGAATAGGGAGGTTGGACCACACAACACACTGTGATCCTTTCCAGCCTAACTGATTCTGTAATTCTGTGACATCTGACTCCAGTGTTCTTGTCTTGTTTATCTTTCAGGGATGCGCAGGATACCATCGCAACAGCCTCTAGGACTTATTTTGCTATTTGTTAGTGTGCAGAAGGGATGATAATAAAACATGAAGGCTGGGAAGAGGTTCTTTTCCTGATCAGTAGCAGTGCTTCTGGTTTTTAAGATCTGAATGCTGTAAAGAATAATTAGCACATGTATTATATAGGGTGATGTGCCAAATTCGCTGCTGGTGTAACCTGGTATAGTTACATAGATGGTGGTGGAGATCAACTGATTAACTGATTAACTCTAAAGAGACTCCGAGAGAGATGATATTGGCTCCCAAGATAGCAGGAAGGTGGAGAAAATTTTCATAGACCTCTCTCAGTGCCAAGGGTAACCAGAAACTAATCCTTCTGGGAGAAGGCTCCAGGACAGAGGTCAGGCTGCAGGATCTATGGTCTCTTGCCCTGAGCAATTCTTTTGCTCTTAGGTGAGATAAACGTAGGACAGGCTTGGAAAATATGCTGTTATGAGGAACATATTCTGTTCATCTTTTTCTGTGTTTTCAGCCTTCTTTGGGCTAGCAGATTCATCCAGATTTCCAAGTAAAAGCACAAATTGCTGCGTGGTGAACAGAGGCTTCCTTGACAGTGAGGTGGATTTTCTTTGGTCTCAACAGACAATCTTTAAAACATAATTCATGGGCCCAAGATGAAAACCTCTCACATGGAACACTACAGAACACAGCAGGCATGCTTTGGGTATGTATCCTCAGAGCAGCTGGCAACACAAGCTGTAGGGAAGTTGTTTCTGTCTGGACGCTTGGGCAGCAATGCAGCAGTTAAAGAAAATCTATGGAAATCCAGAAGAATCATTTGGTAGTAAAGAAAAGTAAGTCGAACTTGCCTTTCTCTGTTGTAATCTACTCCTTCCTCCTCTGCTACTCCAGTCAGTTCTGTGACAGGTCAGTTCTTGTGATCCTGTAATTGCTGTCAAGATGATAATCTGGGATGTCACAAGCATATCACAGTGTAATCACTGTGCAAATGCAGAAGGTAGAGAACCTGACTGATTAGAATCCAAAAGCTGCTAGTGAGACACTATCAATTCAGAGTCAGGAGTTATGGAGTGGGGAATGCAGGAGAGAAAGTTGGCAGGTTTGGAAGGATTTTGAAGAAAATATTTAATATCAAGTTTGACAGTTCTTCTTTAGAACAGGAAAGTAGAGGAACATAGCCGTAAACTCCGAAAGAATCTCTCAGAAGTGCAGAGATGCTCCTCAGCTGGAATGGCAGGGGGTATCTTTGGAGATCAATTAGCAGGATGACAAGAAGCGTTGATGAATTAAATAGCAAATTAACACTGTTGTTCAGGATTAAAGACACATGTCCTTGCAATAAATGGCGCTACATTGATGGGACCAGGCAGTAAAAGCTGTACACTCTCCTAGTACATGCACAGCCATAGAATTAGAACCATACTCTCACAGTTAAACTTTATTCATGTAAGAGAAATGGCTTCACGTCTTTAATTGAAATAGTTGTGCCACATGTGCAAGCACAGTAGGCTGTAGTCATATCAGCTAAACTGCATGTGGTTTGTGAGGGTGATGGTGACAAGATCAGCAGAATAGCAACAGCTATGCAACTGATGCTGTTGACTGAGCTTTTCGAAAATCCTGGAACATGATCAAACAGGACTGTTGCAGGTGAGCAACAAGGTCCAGAGCTTTCAAGATAATCTTTGATAAGAGGAAGCATAGTAAATTGGGACAGAGCTCTGCCCAGATCGCTTCATGGAGCTCTGCAAAGAAGCTTTTATAGCACTGCCACTCCTAGGCACCCAGTCCTGGAAAAAGTAACTGCCCACTAATGGCCTGTCACCATGGACAGCCTGAGCAGCTGTTTGCAGAGAGCAAAAGAGCGAGAGGATGAATTGCTCTGTGTGGAGCATATCTGAATGTGGAAAGAGGAATAGATGGAAGATTGGGAAAGACTAGACAGTTTCCATTCATAACATTCAGCTTTATGTGGATTTACAGTCCTGATGCTCCCAAATCCATAGATGCTGACTTATTACTTACAACAACAGAAATCTCTCTTGTACCCACACTTTGACTTCCATTTCCCTTGTTGATAATGTTCTTTTCTGGAGGCAAACTAAGAACACGGGTCAGGAATTTATGAGAAAAAAGGTTTTCCTGTGAGGGTGGTGAGGCACTGGCACAGGTTGCCCAGGGAGGCTGTGGCTGCCCCAACCCTGGCAGTGTTCAAGGTCAGGCTGGATGAAGCCTTGAGCAACCTGATCTAGTGAGGAGGTGTCCCTGCCCAGGTCAGGGGGTTGGGACTGGATGATCTGTAAGGTCCATCCCAACCCCTAAATTCTATGATTCTATGATTGAGAACTAACAAAACCTGGCTTCTTAATTCTTCATATATTATCAACTCAGACAATTCAGAGTAGGCAAAATATTTGATTTATATGCTTTATTTGAAATAACTTTTCTCCTTTTCTTCACTTTGTTTCCTTTTCCACTTGTTTTTCTTTCTGGCTGCTCCCATGATTCCCAGACAGAAACTAAAGTGGATAAAATGTCTTGGAAAAACATTTTTCTCTTGAAAACTTCAGCTCAACAAAAAATTACCAAACTTTTTGTGAGACAACGTATTCTTAGGCAGTTTTCAGACATATTCACAAACACATCTATTTTGGGTCACTCACCTAAGTGTAAAAGCAGGTGTAAGTTTATTTGCATCAAGCTTTTTAAATCCAGGTCTTCCCAGATTGTGTCATAGCCATGGTTTGGCTATCCCTTCTGGATTGTGTCAGCAGTGAGTAGTTGTGGAATAACCTGTCTGCCTGGGTTGAGTTTTACCCAGTCGTCTAATAGAGATTGGCTAAAACACAGATCCATGAAGTCTGAGGTCCTTTCCATAAGGTTTGTTTCCACTACTTACAACTGAATTATCTGGATGTTTCTTCATATTTTTCAGCATATCTGTCATGGATGTATTCCACAAAATGAAGAGGTTAAGATGTTTACCATAACCATGACAGGGGAAGAGTATATAGAAATGGAGAAGAAATAAAAGAGAGTTACTCCCTATTCTATCCTATTTCTTATCCTTTCTCATTGTTGGGAACTTGCCACTATTGAGTGTTTTGTTTACAGTATAGAAAGCCACATCTTTTATGACTTGACATTAAATAGATTTAGTATTATAATGGAATAGTTCTGGATACATAACACGTATCCAGACAGTGTTTTGTGACATTGTCATGCAGCAAGAATGAGTGACAACTCACAGCAGCATTCTGGCTGGGGGGCCCATTAGATCACATCACAGCAGAAACAGAGAAAATAGCTCGTTCCGATGTGCAATGTAATGTAGTCTGTCATGCTGTCCACAAACCATGAGAACGCACACAGCTTAAAACTATGAAGACTGTGAGGATTGGTGTCCCATCTGCCTGTTCAGAAATTTATGTTCCTGATGTGCAAGTTGATAGCCACACGTAAAACTTTTCACAACGTGACAAAAGCTACCTGCTGTACTCTTCTTATGGCCTGCTGCACTCTTCTTACGGCCTGCTGCTTTCTGCACCTGTATATTTTTTCAGCAAAATATATTGGAGATAATCCTCTTCTGAGGAAGTTCTCATTGTGTCTGCCCCTCATTGATTTGAGTGCTTCTCAATTTGCAGCCTGTCCCTCTTTTAGCTAACAGATATTCCAGGGAGATTATTGCCTCCCCAGAGGGCAGTGTGTGTGGGAACTACCACTGTTGCTGCTGGACTGATTGTCTTGGGCTAGCATGTTTTGCTGTTTTTTGGTGAAGTAGCACAGCTCATAAGAAAGAATTGGGTCAGGTTACAGTTCCTGTGCCCAGCAACAGCAGTTTGGGGAAGGAGGGTAAGAACAGGACGAGCACATGGCAAAGCTTTTTTCCCCATGCCTTCCAGATCTCAGCTCTCTTGGGAATGAACTTGTATTCATCATGTGAACTTGAGTGCTTGTGTTAGGAGAAATGATGAATAAAAATTTGCTGTTTGCCTTTTTCATGATTCTCATTATTTTCTATTTTGCTTTTGCATTTATCCCTCTGACAATTTTTTTCTAGGGTGAAGGATCCTAGTCTGTTTAATTTGGTCCTTCCTTGTTCAGAAACTTTCCATTCTTTTGGTCATTTTTAATTACTTTTGCTCTGCTATTTCTGATGCTACTGTCTCTGAGATGGAGGGATAAGAACTAGCTGCCGTATTCAATTTGCAAAGATTCAAACAGGTGCCCAGGGATTTGTACAGTGACATGGTGTTGCCTTCTGGCTTGTTCTCTGTCGCTTTCCAGACATTTTCTAACCTGCCTTTTTGACTTCCACTGAGCTGGCACTTGGATAGAACTATCCACAGCAACTCAAAGGTATTTTTCTGAGTGGTAATTGCTAGTTTTAAGTCAATTTCTGTGTTCACATAGTTACATTTAGTTATTTCCCTGTCCGTTGCTTTGTAGTAAACAGCACTGAGATTCGTCTTGCGTTTCAACAGTATTTTTAAAACCATCTGCAAGGCTTTGTGATCAGATTTAATTTGTATTACCTTGATTTTTTTCTTATCAGTAAGTTTTGGCACTTCATGTTTTCCAGACCATTTATGAATAAGTTGGACAGCTCATTCAAATTGTTTCCTAATTTTATTCACTTATTGATCCTCTCCAGGACATTCCCTCCTGTCCTTTGAGAACGTAGAAAGTCTTTTTTAAGGTGTTTTCAGTGAGAGACTTCATCAAAAAGGATTTAGAAATACAAGTTTTATATCAAACGATCACCTATATCCACATGCTCATCAGCTCCTTTGAAGAACAGATTTGTGAGTTCAGAAGAATATGACTTTCCTACAAATGCTATATGAGGGGGAATTGCTATATTCTTTCTCTCTTATGGCCAGCAATTCTTTTCTTCATTATTCTTTCAACCAATTTCAGGCATACAGAAGTCAGACCTCCTGCCCCTTGCATTCCCTCAAAATGCCTCTCAAATGTTGGCATTGTGTTTGCTGCTCTTTCTCCTAATACTGAGGCTGAATTAGGTCTTGCATTGTATGCCACCGTTTAATTGCTCAGCCTTTACTATTTCATTTTCAGTTTAGATTTCAGACAAGATTTCTAAAATATTGAAACCTTGAATTTACTCTTGTTCATTTACTGATTTTTCCTAAAACATTTTCTTCCAATTTTTCAGCTGGAGATCGTTTCCCTGGCTCTTTTCTGCAAAACAAACCCCAGTGTGGGGACTTCCTTACATCCCTGTGGAAGATGCATGGATGCAGAAAATTCATTTAGCTTTTATGCTTCATCCTTATCTTCTTTGAGCATTCTTTTTACATCTCAATCATCTGTCAGCCCTACAGACACACTCTGGCAGGCTTCCTGCTTCTGTTGTCTTTGAAAATAATTTTATTACATGTTTTTATGTCTTCAGCTGCTTGTTCCTCAAGATATGCTTTTCAACGGACTTATGGTTTCTCAGTTAACTTAGCAGATCTGTGCTCATTTCTCTTTTCCTTATTTGGGTAGAACTTGCACTTTTTGAGGGAGAGTACCCTCCTCTATCCAGCTGTTAAACCACCCAGGGGCGAAGCAGCAACAAAAGGCAGGTCCTTTTGTACTGACACTGCCATTTTAAATATGCAGTGTACCAAGTATTTCCAACATTAGAGACCAATTAATTGTCCATGCCCCACTCTGTCCAGCCTCTGCCACCCACGCCCACTCCTGACTGTCCTTGTCCACACACGTGGACCTGTTACTGATGTGGCACACTGTCACTGCAGGGAGGAGCCTGATACAGGCTGAGCTCTCCTTCTCTTCCGTCCCTTAGATGGTAATTTCATCTCCTGCTTTCTTAGCAAGGTGCCACAGGAGAGGAGAGCTGCTACAAGGTATGGTGGGAGCATGGTTTTGAGGCTTGAGTGGGGGAAGCTGTGTGAGAAAAGGTACTAAGGAGGAAAGAGATTTTGGAAGGAGAGGTAAAGTACAGCGCGGTAAGGGAAGAACATGGGATCCCAGGGCCATCTTGTTTATCGACTCTCGCAACAGGGCAGTGTTTTTGCAGGAAAAATCCCTATGCTCAGCCAAATTCGAGCAGCTAGAAACTGAGGGAGGAGGTGGGTAAACAGAAGGAGGTGCTTCCCCTCCATCCTAGTCCTCCACAGCAAAGATTTGTGATTTTTATCCTCTCACAATATCGCACAGTACTGTTACTCTGGGGCTGCTGCTGCACTGGCTTCCCATGTTGTTGCACAACTCTACTCTGTCGTGACTGGAAGTAGCACAGAAGACCCAGGTTCCCCAGAGATTAAGACCATCCGAGTCTGGGGCATTCCTTATCAACTGCTGTTGTTTATAGAGTACTGGAAGTTTGTTTGTTCTGTGAATCCAGTTCCTAGGAGGCTTATTTTGTTTGTACGCAGGTTCAGCCCAATGCTAGGCATTACTCTGGATGGTGGGATAGCCATGACTTAAACGCAACAGTTCTGAGTGTTTTAGTGACTTGTTCTCCCTTAAAAATGTTAGCCTCTTATCACTGACAGTCAGTGGAGCTGCACCGTTAACTCCGTAGCAAGAGGTTTGTGTTTTTGGAACAAAGTATTCCCATGCCAGTTGTATGCGGCTGAGCTGGTGAAAACAAAGCTGTTATCTAACACAGCTCTTCTAGATTACAGGTCTCTGCTCCATTGTTTCTGCTGAAATGTCATCTGGAGTTTATCTACAGATGTTCAGGGTTGAATCCTGTCCCCAGCTGCTCATCAGTCCAATAGGTTGTTCTTGCAGAGACGAACAAAGACACAGTAGCTCGCGCTGTATATCTTGGTGCAAACCCTCACTGGATGAAACTTCAGACTGGAGATGTGTGTGCAACAGGCATAAAACTAAAGATTTGTTCACACGGCTCCTTTAAGCAAGCACGTTGTCGCAACTGTGCTCTCCTTCTGTGATGTTAATATGTGAGATTGAGCAGGGCTGAGTCTGGGCAGTCCTCAAATGATAAATTCTTTATAGGTGGTGACCTTCCCTGGCATTGTTACTGCTGAATTTTGACCCAACATGGTGTAGGGTAATGGTGTTAAACTCTTTGGGACGCTGCTGTCAGGCTGTTGCTTGCTGACATGATTTAGGCCTTGGCACTCTCCATTAACAGAAATGCTGATATTCTTGCTCAGGGAATGGCATTCTGCCAAACTGAAATGCCTACCTAGTGCTCTCAAAGCCACTCTACTTTTCCCTTCTGCTTTTACGAACCTTCTGTTGCACCAGTCCCACAGAATCACAGTAGCCTTACGCCTCTTGAATCTGCTCTGTTACCAGAGGGAACTACAGAGAAAATCCACCTCCATGCAGAAAGCCAGCACAAAATGGGGGATACTGGTCAACTCCTGCTCCGAACTGAAAAATCCTTTTTTGAACATTGCATAGGCTTCATGCTAAACTCTCTACAAAGGTGATTTTCACAGAGAACATTATGCACCGTCTAAAATTGTCCTTGGTTACTCAAAAGCTTAAATGATTTGCACCAGGCAGTTAAAAGCAGAATCTGGTGCTCTGCCTGCAAACTGCAGCACTGTCCTCTGGGATAAAAGGTGCTTGAGAAAAGTAAGTTATGATAATAGCGAAAAATTTCCTGCCTGTCTGCATTGTGGAGTGGTGTTCGCAGTCACACACATGCAGAGAGGGAAGGAATGGGCCCCTGGCAGGGGAGTTTCCATGAGGGCCCAGTGCTGACCCATGTGGAGTGGAGACTCTCAAGTTACAGATGGAGGGGGGAACAGGATCAGAAAAACAGGACTGGTTTGAAGTTCAGGTGATGAAAAGTGGTAGGCTAGAGTTCAAAGACAGGATTATTGGCTAGTGTTGCTTTAGTAGTTGGTGAGGGAAGAGCTTAAGGCCAGAGCATTACTGCATTGCTGATTTATCAACACAGCCAACACTGTGCATGGTATTTGAGCCACTTCTAAATCCAGCCGCTGGCAATGAAAAGCACATTTAATCCATGTGTTAGATTGTCTGAAGAGGTATCTGTCTCGTGGTCTCTCTCCGAGGTTGGGATTGCTGAAATTGAAAAAGAGGTGAGATGGAAGATTTTAACTGTTTCACAAACTCCTCTCCTTCAGAGGGGGTCACATTTTCAATAGCACTTTCAACATTTGGGACATTGAAAAATGAAAGGTTCTCTACTCTCTTGCCCCCTGCAGCGAGAACCCCCACGGTGTCTTCTGTGTCTAAGGAACTGAAATCAAAGACAGGATTTGTATTTAAATAGTTTATTGTTTTTAAGTCTGTTCTTTTCCTCAAGCTGGGATTAATGGTGTGCACTTAGGAGTTCCAGTATTCATCTGCATTGTTGGCTCTGATCTCCCTGCAGCAGGCCACCACTGCAAGATAAAACACTCTCAAACAGCCCTTATTAAAGTAATCCTCCTCTAGTCGTTTCCTTCGGTACTCTTCCACAAAAGAGTATCATTGTTTAACCAGTTCCCTCAAGGGTTAATTCCTCTCCAATTTAATGCCCCTATGCTCTGTCAGCACACGAAGGACTGACACAGGCTGTGTCACAGACTGAAGCTCCAAAAACATCTATGCAAGAATAGAGGACACTTCTCAAATCAGGCCTGAGCTGCACTAGCAGAGTAACACCAATGCCTTGGAATAAGAGTAGGGCAATCAGAGGGCAAACCTAATCTGCAAAGGGTATCCAAAGCAAGAATTAAAGAGCATCAGTAAAGAAACAGAGAGAATGGGGTGGGGGGGGAGGGAATGGCTGGAATAGCTGGAAAGCTGAAAACTGTGCAAAAAGCTCCAATGTGTTTTAGGGTGATATGCTTCAGTATTGATGTATATTGAAAGCTTAGGGCAGCAGGCTGGAATAGTAGGCACATAGGAGATCTCAACTGAGCTATATACTCCAGCCTACATGGGAGGCCCCAACACTGAAGCAACCCCAATTGCAGTAGAATGGATTCATGCTGAACAAGCAGAGTACTCTGTGGACTGCTAAAAATTTGTCTTGGTGTTGCATAGCACTCATCAGTCACACAAATACAAATGCACCTATGAGCAGAGGGTGTTAACAGAATCCAATAGGAAGCATGTGAAGATCTTTCTGCAGTTAGAAATTAGTTGTAACAAATCTCAAAGCTAATACCCAGCGATGTTATGGCCCCTCTTGTGGATCACTTTATCCAGGCATCTTCAGTCAAGTGCAAAGGGACTCTGCAAGCAGGAAATAGACAATTTAGCCAAGAAATTACTGCTTTATACAGTTAGCACACACAGAACCTAGTTAGGATTAAATGAAATATTAAGCTAAATATTAGCATACTCCTCATCTGTGCAAAGGCACCCAAAGATTCTTTGCAGACAACAACCAGAATTAAGGAGTCAACCTCCATGGTTGCCATCTGCCACCAGCAGGGTCAGGACTGATGACACTGGCAACTCAACTCGATGACCCAATGATTCATGACAGGTCATCGGCTACACTGACTATCCCAACTAAGCCTCCAGTGGTTTTGGTTTTCCTCTGAGACTTTATGTCTTTCCATGTTGGTGTTTTTCCTCTTGAATCCCTGATTGGCGTCCCAGTAGCGCTGCCTCTGTCTACAATTTCCCCCCGCAGACACTCTCCCAGCTCATTCACTGCAGTTTGAATTAAGCTGCACTGTGTCAGAGCTGGGCCCTGGATCCTTGTTACAGAGGTAGTTAAATCCCTGGGTTGTGTGTCAAAGGAGGAAGATTACAGCAGGTATTGCAGAGAAGAAGGGTTACAGTAGCCTTTTGATTTTAAAGTGGCATCATTTTGGAGCTTGCTCAGTATCAGCAGCTTATGCTTTGGGGATTTTGTCTCAGTTTTAACAGGAGACAGAAACATCACCCTAACTGGGGTTGTTCATAGGGTTATTTTCTAGGGCATTCTGATTAAGAATATTTTGGATTAGGCAAGTTGGCACCTCTTCTCAAGCCATAAAGTCTGGGTTTTTTTGTGAGAAGTGAAGTTAGGTAATGGAACCTTTGGCTTCAGGATCATTGTTCCCAGACAAGCCTAGCTTAGAAATCATAAAAATTACTTCTATATGGGAGATGTCTGATGATCTTCACAAGCTGGACTGCAAGAGCATCTACTAGCAGTCCACTTGCTTAGCGTGGCACTGCCTAGCTAATTCTTGTTTTGTCACTGGCAGCCTCGCTGCTGGGCTATGGGATCCATGGGAAATCAGTAACTCTCTTGATTATAGAATTGGTCCTGCTGGGGTACATCTGAGTTACATGAGCAGGAAGTGGTGAAGGAGTGAAGCTCATCTTGCTACTTCCCCTGCCACATTGCTCTGGTGATGAAAAGCAGGCTTTGGTTTGCAGGGTGCCTAATGCATTTCAGGCTCCTGGGTTACCCACACTGAGGTAGGGCAAGTGCATGCCTCAAGTTTGTCAATGCTATAGTTTCAGTCTCTGACTGCTTCAAATTAAGGAATACAGCCTTTAAGCAGACAGTTTTTCCTGGCTGAAAGTTGTGCTCACACATGCTAAGCCATCACAAAGAAAAGACTCTTTCAACCTTCAGTATGATGGCCCTTGTCCAAGAAAAAAAATGTATTTATTGCAGGCTGGTTTTTATGTCCACAATTTGTCTCACTCTTGAGATAAAGAGTAAGTCAGTGCAGGGGGCAAATACATTTTTCTATTGCATGACAGAGTCGCTTGCTTTACTGGAAATTGTGACAGAGTAGTGGTTGGTCTATACAGGTTTTTCCTATGTGATTGATTATTCCAACAGATCCCTTTCTCTGCAGCATACACAATAGGTTGTTTGAACTTCTGACTTGCATTAATTATAGCCTTGGTCATTCCCTCTCTTCTACCTGCTAATGGCTTTCCATGTCTAGTAACTAATGTCTGGCAGCGGTTGGTGTATGCTCATCCATATACAAATCACAGCACAGCCTATAAGCTTTCCAGAGGCTGGACTCCACGATCCCAGCAGCTCAGAGATGTTGATAAGCATATACTTCTTCCAGCTTTGCTCTGCCACCAAGACACAGTATGGAAGCCATCGCCAAGTTCGACTTCACTGCATCTGGAGAAGACGAGTTGAGCTTTCGGGCTGGGGATATGCTGAAGGTAAGTGCAACCCCAGGTTTGACTAAACAGAATTTCTGAGGGTGTTGCTAGATCTTTCTATCCTTCCACTTGCCTTGGCAAAACAGGTGAAGACAGACATCTACAAACTAGGATATAAATACAAGTACTCATCTCCCATAGGGCTTGTGATAGGTCAGCCAACAATTCCCAGGTCACTTGAGTCTGTGTCCACTTTTGATCACTCTAAGTCCCTAAACTATGAATTTATTTGCCCTGTAATCCTCCAGTAATCAGCAGGGAAGGGTATGTACCTTTTCTGGGGCAGAGATCAAGTTCTTTTGTAGACGGGTTTTGAGGGTACTATCTGTTTTCATTGACCATATAGGTATTGTATGATGACTACGTTTAGATCATAGGGGTTGGAATGGACCTTAGAGGTCATCTAGACGACTAGGTCTCCAGAGAAATTGCTGTCTTCGTTATTTCCAGCTCTTAAACTGATTAAAAGATATGTACCATCCATTATAGAACTTACTTTTCACTGTTAGCAATTACTGTCAGTTGCCACAGGGTTTGTAGGCAATTGCAAATAGAAGCAGAAAAGTCCATGAAACAGTCTGTTATACACAGAGTGGAAATGTTTAAGAGGTCCTGGGCTAATAATATTATATACAATCTTGCAGGAATTTAGAAATGGGGGAATGGTAGAAGTAGAGTTGATCGTATACAATGCAGAACATGTGAATATCTCTTTAAAGCTGATTTGCGTGTGTTATGGTAGAACAGTTCTTGTTAACCCTCCAAAGTCCCACAGATGAAGTGACCTGATGCTTCACTCTAATTATTTATCCACGTCTCAGTCCCCAGCTGTTCTGTTTCAGTTGAAAACACCTGAATATTACTCCTCTCTAAGGCCTTAACTCCTCCACTGTCCAAAGGGACGATGTACAACAATAGGATGTAAACCCTTGTTTGGCCAGGGAGCCTTTGCTATCTCCCTGTGCAGTCCCAGATAGTCCAGTTAATAATATTGAGACTCATATTGGGTCTCAGCCTTGCTTTTTCCATCACAACCATTTTTTATTTTATTGGCCTTTTAATTCTCGACACTTAGACGAAGTTAATGGCATCCGGAGCTCATTAGATCTAATACCAGATTTTTCCAAAGAGCTGTGAGAACGTTCTGAAGAAATCACTGCCTCTTTTCAGCACAAAAAACCACTCTAATTCTTAATTTTTCCCCAGTAGACTGCACATCCCTACTATCCTGTGACCTTTACCTGATGCCTTCTTTCTCAGGAGATTTCCAACAAGTCCCTGGCTGTGGTGATGGTGTTGGCCACGTCACTTTTCTTTCTGTTCCTCAGTTTCTCTTCCTGTAAAATCATTATAAGTCATGGCTTTCTTTCCAAATACACTGGAAGCTATTGATGAAGTGTCAAATAATACTCCACACCAGTATTACTATTATTTGTTGTCATAGAGACTTCGCTACCAGAAAAGTCAAACTGCCTCTTGCTTTAATGTCCTTCAGGTAACAAAATAATGCCTTAACTACCCAAACCATAGTAGCAGTAAACTACCTTGAGTAACAACTCTCTTCTGGCATACACATACATACATTCATACCCCATCATGAGCCCCCCCTTGTTGCCTGCAACAGCCTGCTGATTTATAAAGGAGATAACATGAAGTATTGATGTAGAGATTAGAAAACAGGAAACATGGGGCCCTCAACCAGCAGTGACAGGAGGAAACCTACCCTCTCACCCCACCACACATCCTTCTCTGAGAGGATGACACACTGAGAGAAACCTGCCAGCCCTGCACCAACAAACAGCAGGTAAGTCTTTCTGGAAACCTCACTGCCAACTGAGCAGGGCCTGATAATGAGCAGGGAGTAGCTCTCATTCACTTTGGTTGGCCACAACTGTAAAAAAGAGGCTTAATCCAGCACTCAGGCATGAGGAAAGCAGTGACTATACAAGCAGGGAACACCGGAGTTTTCTATTCCCTAACTTTTCTGAACCCAAATACTTTAAAAAGGCCTATGTGGCAGGCAAGCCAATGGAGAATTGGCCCCAGAGACAGTAACATCCTGTTGCCAACACCAAGCAGTAAGAATGTGCCTTAGGCTCCCAAAACCATGAGAATGGCTCACAAAATAAGTATTATTACTGTTAACAATAGATTTTAAATTAAGTCTTTTCCACTTGCTTTCTCCTTTTAAAACTGTCATGGCTTATGCTTTTAGGCTCCTCTCCAAAACCAGAAAGAACAGAAACGTTCTATTTCATAAAGCAGAATTCTGTCCCAGGAGTTGGAATGTCAAACAAAACACCAAAGACCACAACATTTGCAATAAAATCGCATTGTGGTTGTATTCCTATCCTCTCTCCTCTAGCTTGGGGCTGTATCAGGGGCCATCAGCTGCTGAGCAGTGAATCTGGGCAGTCCCTGCTCCGCAGTGAAGTTCTAAGGACCGTTACAGTTACCATGAATGTGAGCACACTTGAAGCTGCTCCACTGTGTGCTGTGTGCTGTGTGGCTTCCTGCTATCCTACAATCTCTTAAGTGTAATAGTGGCTTTAAAATACTTTTGCCTCCTTCTTGTACCTACCTTGGCAAAGCTCAGGGCAGCTGAACACTCAACCCACTAAACAATCTCTTGCGAAATGACATGTGGGAGCACGTGGTAACATCTGTGTGGTCGTAACACGCACAGCTATAGCTGCGTATCTCTCCATACCCATACATCAGAGGAGTTTTCAAAGATTATTTGTTTCCTCCCTTGTGAATCTGAGATGCTCCAGTACCAACTATTAAAAGCAGCACAGAGAATAAGTTAAATCCCTCTTAAGTCTTTCCAAGCTGAATTTCTCCATTTCACAGACATCAGAGATAGACAGGCAGTATCCCCAGCGGCCTGGACAGGCATTCAGATGAAGGGATAAAGTTAACAAGCAATCTGCCTAATTCTGCTTATTACGTGTTTGCTCTCATGTTGTCTCCAGCCACTAACCTTGTTGCACAGAGGGTGAGAATTGAAGCATGTGTAGTGTTTTCTTCTATCCTTATAAGAAATTCTAGGTTTCTGCCAGAATCTTGGTTACTCGTGCCTTTCTCAGGAGACATGTTTATTCCATCCATCTCTCCATTGCAGGTTTTGAGCTCCCAGGAAGAGTGGTACAAGGCTGAGCTCAGAAGTCATGAGGGCTACGTTCCTAAGAACTTCATTGATTTTCACGTTCCCCCGTAAGTGTCGCGGAAATGGTGTGCACCCCCACTGCACACCTGCACAGAGTGCTGTCAGGGGCAAGTGTGCCTCCACATGCAGAGGGAGACATGACAAAGGAAGCACTGGTTATAACACACTACAGTTCAAGGCTGGCAAGGATTGCCATAATGCTACACATAGTTCTGCCAGCACAGCGTGTTTCTACCACAAAGCATGCTCCATTCTTTAGGATCTGAATGTTTCTCAATGCTCTCTATCACTCCCAAGTGACTCTTGTTACTGCTGCTCAGAGGGATGTCACTGGGATGTGGCCAGAACTGCGTTTAGATCTCCTCAGACAGGAGAATAGTCATGATGTGAAGTCTTGGCGACAGAGACAAACGCTGAGCAC